>NC_054474.1:63571105-63872355 GCF_017639515.1 Carcharodon carcharias | reverse complement strand
AAGTGAATCAGCTTGACGGCACTTTAGGGAGGGCATTAGCATGGATATAGTGAAAGGGCACTGAAAGTACACAGAGCAGACAGGTCATGATGACAATCACTGTGCAATGCTAATTTGTTGTCAGTTATGCCATTTTGGAACCCAATGCTCCAGATAATGCCTCCTTTCAACTGCACACAGCTGAACTGCATTCAGCAGCAGGAAACCACTTTTTAAAGGGTTCAAATACTTACAGGTCAGTTGCTGATTGATTCCTTTTAGCTATTGCTATGATTCTACAGGTGTATGGTGTTTTCTATAATCATTTCAAGTTGCAAAGGTCTACTGGAATGGAGTGGCAGGTGCTCCTTCCAGAAATGGGTGCACTATTAGCATTCTCATTGGAATACAGCATGGCATGGAAATGAACATAGGCTCTGCCGACCAGGACAAGCTGCTGGAAGAGAGGGGAGGAGGAGGAAGGAGAGAAGGGCTCTCAGCGGGAATCCAAATATGTCCAGGGTGTTCAGGGGGCAATTCCCCTACCATAACATCAGCAATATCTCTGCTTCAGTAAGAATATTCTCAATGAAATCTGGTAACCTGCTGAAGTAGTTGCTGAAAATGACCATGACAATGAACTTATATGTATATGGCACCTTCCAGGCTGGAACTAGGGATATTGACAATCTTTCAGTTTGCTGTCCACTGATGCTCCCTATCCATTTCAATCACTCTAATCAGGGACAAGCAGGCAGAGCAAGCACCTAGCTTTGGTAGGTTGCAGACTTCCCCAGGTTGTGAGCAATGCATTTCATTGCTGCTCTATATTAAAACTGAAAGGGGTTCCACTCTCTTAACATCCAGCTGGTGTGTTACCATAAGCAGAGAATCATGAAGGTCAATGCCAGGCTTCCTGGCAGCAGTCACTCAATGGCAGTTTATTGTGCCATCTGTAGTTGAGCCATGGCAAAAAACTGTGTGGCTAATGGACCACAAGGGCTATCCACTGACCACGTGACTAATGACTACTGTATATAACCTGCACACGTGCACCGCACACATACAATGGAAGTCATGCTGAAACAACACTTCCATGACCTGAACCATTCAGGAGCAGCGCTGTAGTACTCAGCAGAACAGGTGTCAAGGTTGCTGTATGCTGCACAATTCTGCCATCTTGAATGGACCAGCCTTGCCAGCAGTCAAATGGGGAAGAGCTGAGGAGTAGGAGCATGAGGAAGGAGAGGAAGGGATGAGACAACTAGGCAGCCCTTATCTGGCTGAGCTGTCCATGAACAACCCATCCAAGTGCAATAACAGTAACCACAACCCCAATTCCACATTCAAAAGAGTCCCCCACCTTCCCTGCCTCTGTTACTCTATGCTGGAAATAATAAGCTCCAAGCTCTGAGCAAGGCCCTGTGACAAGTGGGTGCCGGATTCCCCCCTGTCCTTTACACTGACCACAGGCTTTCTGACAAAATTCCCATTCATTCGCCATGTTATAAATACAAAGCTTACAAGACTGTTATGTTTTGGGATTGGCTGTTTAACTTAAGGTAAAGTGGTGGAATGAAGGGGGTCATGTGATCTGTTCTGAATTCTCCCCAACAACAAGCTTTGGTGGCTTTGTTGTTAATGGGAAAAGGGGATCCCAAGTTGTTTTACTTGGAAGGAGGTGTAGGATATTCACACCTATAGGCAATGGAAAGAGCATGTGCTGGCTGTGATAGGCTGTTAAGTCTCCAAGTTTCAAAAGGAGGCATTAGGAATGTCAGCTTTTATAAATGGTCATACTTTAAACTGTCGATTTAATTCCAAGATAGAATGAAGTTGGGGGGTTCTGGAGGACAGTGAATTAGCATTTTTACCTGGATTCAAGGCCCACGTGATTCATGTTGCCACGGAGATGAACTTTGAGAGGGGAAGAGTTCATAGTAAGCAATTATAGTATTGGCTTACAGGATTTTGTAAGATATCACTGAACATGACAAGAAGCAAGTCAGTCTGCCAAAATCAGAGAGACAGTAGAGGAGGGAGAGGTCAGGGGAGAGAGGAGAGGGAGAAAGAGCAAGAGAGAGAGACAGAGAGAAAGAGAGAGAGAGGGAGAGAGACAGAGAGAAAGAGAGAGACAGACAGTGTTTATTGCTTACCATGCAGAATGTGCGTAGGAGCTTACACTCAAGATTGAAGAGACCAAATTTGTGAGGATTTAAACAAGCCTGGAAGATTTGGCCAGAGGGGGAATCTCCAGGGTAATCCCTACAGTGAAAGCCATTTCAAGGATTAGAAGTTACCTGGCTGGGAATGGAAAAAAGTAAACCATCAGGAACAGAGAATGGCTTTGGACTGGTTCCTGGAAAATGAAGTACCCATTTAAGGGACAGAGTAAAATACAAGCATGGAGAGGCATTTTTGGTTGTTTTAAAAGTTAAATGGGGAAGCTTTTCTGTGATTTAGAGTACAAGTTACTTTCTGAAATAGCGTTTAGTCAATGTTCCTTTGAATTTGTTTATTATGGTAAAAGTCTTAAAACTTGAAATCTTGTTGTGTGATCCTTCCAGTCAGTCACTGGAAATTCAAATATCTTTCTAAATGTTATTGGTCTTAATGAGGATCATAACAACCAAACATTCTGTTGTGCATACCCAGCAGCCTTTTTCAGTGTGACGTCCAAGTGAAGTAGTCATTTGAGTTCTCGGCAGCAGAATTTGTGTCTGACCTCACTCTCTGGCAAGCTGGCACCTACACTATCCTTGCCTCCTGCCCTGCTCTGGAAGCAGGCCTCTAGTGCCCAGTATCTCAAGTACAGATCCTGCCTCTAATCTTTCCTGTAACGTATGTGATGTCAGTATATGAGACAGCACCTGCAAGTGTGAAATCAAGTCATAGTGCTGTGTCTTCATCATCAGGATCTTCATGCTGTTCTTGCTCTTTTGTTTTATTTCCAATAATTTATATAGATATTTCTTTTCCCACCTATTTCCATTATTTTTAAATCTATACCTTTTATGCACTTTTAGTCTTATTTCACCCCATCCCCACTAGAGCTATCTGTACCTTGCCTGTCTGCCATCCATTCTTAATTAGCACATACGTTTAGATAATATCACCACCTTCAACACTTCTTTGTTCTTTTGTCTGTGACATCTTTTGATTATCTGCTCCTATCACTGCTTGCTTGTCCCTACAACCACCACCCACCACCCCCCCCACCCCCCAACTTCAAACCAGCTTATATTTCATCCCTCTCCTATTTTTACTTAGTTCAGTTGAAGGGTCATGAGGACTTGAAACATCAACTTTGTTCTTCTCCGCTGATGCTGCCAGACCTGCTGAGTTTTTCCAGGTATTTTCTGTTTTTGTTTTGGATTTCCAGCATCTGCAGTTTTTTTGTTTTTATCAGCTTACAAAAGGACAACCAGCACCTATACTGGTCAAAATGTACCTTTAAGAGGTGTAAGTTAGCTTTAAAAAATGTAGGCGGGCTTTAACTGGTGCTAGCCACTCAGAATATTGGCTCCTTCTCAGGCGTCCAACCCTTCTAGCACTGGCAGAGGGCTCCATTCATGCAAAATAATAGGCAGCACAAAGGTCATGCACAAAACCTGCATTTAGTTTTAAAGACTATTGCATTTAATTCCCTGTTTCTCCACAAATCTTCCAAAGGTATGTGCAGGTTACCCAACACCACAGATCTCCAGTTATCAACTGCAATTTAAGAATCAAAAATAATTAAGCACAATAATCCACCTAAATAGAAGTAACATGGTAAAGAACCTTGGTGTCTACACTACAAACAAACTCAAAGTTCATTGTGCTATAGTGCCCATAATTGTACTTGCCTCATTTCCCATGTTATGTTGCATGTAAATTTGGAAAATACAATAGAATCTAACTAAAACACAATTCATGCAGTATTATGACATGAACAAAGCACCAACAGAAATCAGCAACACTTCAGTGCGAAATCTATTTTCACCCAATGTGACTGAACAGGGAATTTTTTTTTAAAAGTCTCTGAAGTGATCCCATTTCATGATGCTTGTTTGACCCAAGAAACTACAACATGGATTGATAAGATGTAGGAGCAATCCATATGAATCAGTCAAGGGTGATCAGGGTTAACCTGAGTACATGGTCAGCGCCTTCCCACAAAGAGGGCATTTTTCCACAAGTTAAATTTTCAATCGTTTTTTGAGACTTCCTTGGCTGTTCTCATATACCACTTTGTTACTTGTTTCAGGGCTCGAGCACAAACATTTAGGCTGACACTCCAGAGCAGTACTGAGTGCTTTCAAATGAGAGGTTAAACCAAGGCCCTATCTGCTCTAAGGTAAAAGCAAAAAACTGCGGATGCTGAAAATCCAATCTGCTATCCAACCCCTATCTGTTCTCTCAGGTGGGCATAAAAAGGTCCTCATGCTGCTATTTTGAAGAAGAGCATGAGCGTTATCCCCAGTGTCCTGGCCAATATTTATCTCTCAATCATCAAAAAAGATTATCCAGTCAGTATCGCATTAATGTTTGTGGCAGCTTCCTGTGCTCAAACTGACTGATATGTTTCCCATGTTACTACTGTGACTGCACTTGAAAAGTGCTTCATTGACAGTAACCAATAATAATGAAAGACAACATAGAAACGCAATTCATTCCTTTTTTATAGCGAGGCACCAGCAGAGGCACAGGTACAAATTAGTTTCTGGTGATAGAACTGCATTTTTAACACAGGTCTTTTAAAAAATGTATTAACAATGTGGTATCATCATAAGGCTCAGAACATTTCAATTATTGGAAACATTCTTTGTGCTGAAAGAATTAGTGATGATGCACTTGTCTCTGAGCCAGCGGGTTCAAGCTGCACTCCAGGACTTCAGCATTTGAGCACGTAATCTAGGCTGACAATTTTTCATGGTACCGAGGGAAACTGTAATGTCAGAAGTGCTATTTTCTGGATAACACTTTAAACTGAGGCCCCATCAGGTAGTCGCATCAGATCCTATGCATGTTTTCCAAGGAATGCAGCGTGTTCTCCTTGTGGTAAGCGAATATTTACTCCTGAGGCAACCCCACCAAAACTGCTGTTTATGGGACCTTACTGTGCATTTTGACTGCTGCATTTTTTTTTAACGAAACAACAGTGATTACTCTTTAAAGTAATTCATTAGCTGTGAGGTACCTTGGGACGTTGAGGGCACAAAGGGCATTATTTAAATGCAAATTCTTTCTTTTTATCTCACATTCTTCTTGTCAATAATAAATAATGATAAATAAGTTGGGTGTTAGATAAGAATCCAGTGAAATACTTGCTATAGAGCAAATCATTTTAGTGACCTATAAAGTTCTGTGAATGAATAGTTAATTTAAGACAAAGTGTACAGTGTGGTTAATAATTACTACAGTAGGTATGTTACATTATTTGTATTTATAGTACAATATCACTCAAACAAATGCTTCCATCGTCAGTACTACATCACGGAACACAATTATTCTATTTTTTTGTTGTTCAGGTCGCCATACTCTGGGGAAAAGGGAAATAGTTTGCTTTAAGAGTTCAGATCCTGTTTCTTCAATTTCAAGTCTGTCTCAGATTTTTACAAACCTTATAAGGTACAGTTACTGAACTATAACTGCCATCCAGACATATGGGTTATCTCCAGTCTTTAGCTAGAACTATGCCACAGCATTGATGACTGAATCCAGTGCCTTTTGGACTTAGACATGGAACTTATATCCATATCTATACCTTAATGGGTCCTCAAGTTTCATACAAGACATAAAGCATTGTAAAGTAACTATAAAAACAAATATATTTTTGACATGCCACCTTGGGTTGATAAGGAAAAACTTTCCTGATAAATATTGAGCAATCCAACTGAAGTGACTCCTTTTACTGAAATGAAAATTCAACCTTTGCAATGTAGGAAAGATAACATGTCTTGTGACTGGTCACACCAATCTCGGGTGTCAAGTGAACAATGAGGAACAATTCCAAACCATACACAAAAAGTTAAGTACAGTACCTCAATCAGAAACCTCAACTAAATTTAATTACAGCACAGTAACCTGAGGCCAGTTTCTAATTAACAGAACATTGTCATTCAAATTAGATAAAGCTGGGACAATGTTGGGGTGTGAGGGGGTGGGGGTCTGTCTATTAAACAATGTTCTAAAATGAATACATCAGAGGAGAAAATTAAAATTTATGACAAAACTCAGACGCATCATCCATTTGTGAGTGTGACATTTGAATTGATGCAAGGTTTTATGCACCCAGCTAATATTTCATTCACAGGGTTTTTCATTATTATTTTTCATGGCATAATTAAACTTTTGCATTCAAAATATAACATGAAATGTTAATGGCTTTTCTTCACCTGTGAGCCTAGACAATGAGTACATACAGCCTATCAGCCCAAACATGTCCTCACCTGAAACCCACTCATGCACACTTTCCTACAGTAGTCAATATAAAGGAGTCAAAACAAAAACAGAAAATGCTGGAAAAACTCAGCAGGTCGAACAGCACCTGTGGAGCGAGAAACAGAATTAATGTTTCGAGTCCCCTTCTTCAGAGCTGAGGAGAAGTGGAAATGTGATGAGCCTCTCTCACTTGATCATGAAACCAACTGTCATGTGCCTACCAGCATTCCAGCTAAAATCAACTAACTCAGCATAGACCTAAGACAACATCCCATTCAATAGCTATCGAAGCTGTTATTTTTTCCATCTAATTTCACAGTGAGATATCTCGTTATGTTTTTCAATGGTTGTATACAATAAGGCTAAAAAGTAAAGCTTTATGAATCCTCTGCATAAAAGAAATCAAATACTAAGTTAGTGTTCCAACACCCAGTGGTCACATCAAATTTTACTCTGGACATAAGCAGGGTGAATTTTCACATTAAGTTGAAAAAGGCTTTAAACTTTGCAATTATCCACATTTTGGATTTAAAGCTATATTCATATGGTCCTGTTTTGCAAATACATGCTTTAATCTTGCAAGATTTAAATTATAACTGTGATTAATCATGTCTATTATTTGCATTGGTCTTCAGCAATAGCACTATAAGAGTGAAAGTGAATGGGCAATTCATTTTATACCCAATCCAATTTTATTTTCCATTCATGTCAATGCTAAAGTGGAATGGTAAGTTATGCTGTACTTCACATTTTAAGGAAGTAAAATGTAGTAAGAGGTGGGTGGGGCCTACTTGGGGCACAAGAGGATGATACATGCTTTGAGGCATAGGGCAAGGTTAGAATATTTAGCGAGTAGTTGTATCGATGATAAGAGGATGCTGACAAAATATTGGTAGGAGCGGAGAAGACAGAGGAATGGTTGGGGTGAAAATAAATAGGAAGGATGTACTGGAAAGGTTGGCTAGGCATGGATAAATCACCTGGTCCACCTGGGCATGCATCCCCAGGTTGTTAAGTGGGAGCAGCGATAGTGTAAGGGCTTGCCATAATCTTTCAATCTTCCCTAGATAAGTGGGGGAGATGCCAAAGGATTGGAGAGTGGCAAATGTGGCACTCTTATTCAAGAAAGGATATAAGGACTTCTTAGTAGCCAGAAGCCAGTCAGTTTAACATCAGTAGTGGGTAAGGTTTTCAAAACAATGATGAGAGAAAAAAATTAACAGGCACTTGGAGAGGTGAGTCAGCATGGATTTGTAAAGGCAGATCGTGTTTGACTACTCTAGTTGGATTTTTGTGAGGAAGTAACTGAGATGGTTGACTAAGGGAAAGTAATAGATGTTGTCTATATGGATTTTAAGAAAGCATAAAGTGCCACATAAAAGGCTGGTTAACAAAATTGAGGCTCATGGAATAGGAGGGTCAGTGTTACCTTGGATATAAAAAAAATGGCTTAAGGACAGAAAACACAAGTTGTAGTAAATGGTTGTTTTTCAGACTGGAAGATGGTAGACAATGTTCAAGGCTAAGTGGTGGTGGCGAGGGGTGGGGTGACTATGGAGCTCTGTACAGTTCAGCAGTATGGATATCTGATATTTATTTCACATTTATATAAAGTTGGCATGCAGATCAGATGTCATTCTGAGCATTCTAAAGTTATTTTCATTGACTGTGGTCCAGTCATTCATTATTAGTATAATCTGCAGCAAAGAAATTCTAGGAATGGTATTATGATTTAATTCCTTTTTATAATCTTATAATTCCCATTTTGACCTACAATTAGTAGAGATATACAAAACCTGAAGTGACCACCTGGCTTTCTCAGAAGAAATCCTGACCAGATAGAAAAGCTGAGCAAATTCAGGCAACCCTCAACGATTGGCAGATCTATTCACATTCAGCATTCTCCATCAAATTTTTCATCAATGTGATTAGGGTTGCAGCTGGCTGCAATTGCACTGAAGCAGAATAAGAAAGAGCAAGTGAATGACACAACACGTATAGGTGTGAATATTTCAGTTCATGTAATTCCTTTGCTTTACTGAAATTAAAATAAAAGAATAAATGTTTTAATTGGAAGGTATGGCTTCATTATTTCTATTCATTCAACCACTGGGACTTACTTTCATCAATGCGGGTTTTTTTTAATATAGTGAACACTGTAATAGATATTTAGAACTTCATTTTATTTCATCTCGGCATGGCTCTGAGGTCTTCCCATGGGAAAGAGCGGTAAGTGTGGGGACATTGGTTGGCATGTGTTGGCACTAAGATGGCACAATGGGTATAAAGGGCTATGGGGGTGGGTAGAAGGACATAGGTTGGCATGGATGTGGCATGGGGAGTGGTGGGTGGGGGGTGAGGGCTAGAGGGCTGTTTTACTGTTTTTATTACAACTGGGACAAAGTCCCAGAGCACCTAGGCAGACTCTTAACCAACCCACCTCAGCACTTAAAACTAAACAGAATTACCTGGAAAAATTCAGCAGGTCTGGCAGCATCGGCGGAGAAGAAAAGCGTTGACATTTCGAGTCCTCATGACCCTTCAACAGAACTGATCTTTCTTTACAAGGAGAGGGAAATATAAGCTGATTTAAGGTGGGGAGGGGGTGGAGAGAGAAGTGGAGGGGGGGGGGTGTTAGGACAGGAGCAAATCATCAAAAGATGTCACAGACAAAAGAACAAAAGAACACAGAGGTGTTGAAGTTGGTGATATTATCTAAACAGATGTGCTAATTAAGAATGGATGGTAGGGCACTCAAGGTATAGCTCTAGTGGGGGTGGGGGAGGGCATAAAAGATTTAAAAATAATGGAAATAGGTGGGAAAAGAAAAATCTATATAAATTATTGGAAAAAAAAACAAAAGGAAGGGGGAAGAAACAGAAAGGGGGGGTGGAGATGGAGGAGGGAGCTCAAGATCTAAAGTTGTTGAATTCAATATTCAGTCTGGAAGGCTGTAAAATGCCTAGTCGGAAGATGAGGTGCTGTTCCTCCAGTTTGCGTTGAGCTTCACTGGAACAATGCAGCAGGCCAAGGACAGACATGTGGGCAAGAGAGCAGGATGGAGTGTTAAAATGGCAAGCGACAGGGATGTTTGGGTCATTCTTGCGGACAGACCGCAGGTGTTCTGCAAAGCGGTCGCCCAGTTTACGTTTGGTCTCTCCAATGTAGAGGAGACCACATTGGGAGCAACGAATACAGTAGACTAAGTTGGGGGAAATGCAAGTGAAATGCTGCTTCACTTGAAAGGAGTGTTTGGGCCCTTGGACGGTGAGGAGAGAGGAAGTGAAGGGGCAGGTGTTACATCTTTTGCGTGGGCATGGGGAGGTGCCATAGGTGGGGGTTGAGGAGTAGGGGGTGATGGAGGAGTGGACCAGGGTGTCCCGGAGGGAATGATCCCTATGGAATGCCGACAGGGGGGGTGAAGGGAAGATGTGTTCGGTGGTGGCATCATGCTGCAGTTGGCGGAAATGACGGAAGATGATCCTTTGAATGCGGAGGCTGGTGGGGTGATAAGTGAGGACAAGGGGGACCCTATCATGTTTCTGGGAGGGAGAAGAAAGAGTGAGGACGGATGCACAGGAGATGGGCCGGACACGGTTGAGGGCCCTGTCAACGACCGTGGGTGGAAAACCTCGGTTAAGGAAGAAGGAGGACATGTCAGAGGAACTGTTTTTGAAGGTAGCATCATCGGAACAGATGCGACGGAGGCGAAGGAACTGAGAGAATGAGATGGAGTCCTTACAGGAAGCGGGGTGTGAGGAGCTGTAGTCGAGGTAGCTGTGGGAGTCGGTAGGCTTGTAATGGATATTGGTGGACAGTCTATCACCAGAGATTGAGACAGAGAGGTCAAAGAAGGGAAGGGAAGTGTCAGAGATGGACCACGTGAAAATGATGGAGGGGTGGAGATTGGAAGCAAAATTGATAAATTTTTCCAAGTCCCGACGAGAGCATGGAGCAGCACCGAGGTAATCAGCGATGTACCGCTGCACTCAGTGGCCCTTGTGGCTACCTCCACACTGTTTCCTGAGGTAGCAGGCCTGACTTCAGTCAGTCCCCACATCCTCCCCCACCAACGTCCCCCCTTCCAACCAACACCACCCCACCCATCTTGGTTCAAAAATCCAACCTCTTTTAGAAGTTCCTCCGAGTGGATCTGAGGAGTTGGGAATTTTCCTGACTCTGTACCTGATTTGGATGCCAAAATTTAACTCTTCTTTTGGACTCTTCCAAATTGTGCCATTGCATATTAAAAGTATCTCCAAAGTGCCATGACAGGCCTCAGTTTAACATCATTGCACAAGCAGCAATGCACTGAAGGGTTACCCTAGATTTTACACTTTTAATTTCTGCTTTGTAAGGCTTAAATCCACAATCCTTATGGATTGCAGTGGTTGGAGTGCAACAACAGTGGCAATATAAGATAAAGGCTTCCCTTCCAGGAAGGGGTTTGTTTTGACCTGTTTTTATTGCTTTGATGGTCAAAGAAAAAAAGATATCAAACAATGGTCATTGCTGGTGTGAGGTTTATTATATCAATAGGCCAGGATTCTTCCTCCTACCTCTCCCTGGACCATGACCCCACCACTGAACATCAAGCCATTGTTTCCAGGACTGTCACTGACCTCATCTCCTCTGGGGATCTCCCTCCCACAGCTTCCAACCTGATAGTCGCCCAATCTCGGACGGCCCGCTTCTATCTCCTACCCAAAATCCACAAACAGAACTGCCCCGGTAAACCGATAGTCTCAGCTTGCTCCTGCCCCACAGAACTCATTTCTCGTTATCTTGATTCCCTTCTCTCTCCCCTTGTCCAGTCCCTTCCCATCTACATCCGTAATTCCTCTGACACCTTACGTCACATCAACAATTTCCAGTTCCCTGGCCCCAACCGCTTCCTCTTCACCATGGACGTCCAATCCCTCTACACCTCCATCCCCCACCAGGATGGTCTGAGGGCCCTTAGCTTCTTCCTTGAACAGAGGCCCGAACAATCCCCATCCACCACTACTCTCCTCCGTCTGGCTGAACTTGTTCTCACGCTGAACAATTTTTCCTTCAACTCCTCTCACTTCCTCCAAATAAAAGGTGTGGCTATGGGTACCCGCATGGGCCCCAGCTATGCCTGTCTCTTTATGGGGTATGTGGAACATTCCTTGTTCCAATCCTACTCCGGCCCCCTTCCACAACTCTTTCCCCGGTACATCGATGATTACTTCAGTGCCGCTTCATGCTCTCGTTGGGACTTGGAAAAACTTATTAATTTTGCTTCCAATCTCCACCCCTCCATCATTTTCACGTGGTCCATCTCTGACACTTCCCTTCCCTTCCTTGACCTCTCTGTCTCAATCTCTGGTGGTAGACTGTCCACAAATATCCATTACAAACCCACCGACTCCCACAGCTACCTCGACTACAGCTCCTCACACCCCGCTTCCTGTAAGGACTCCATCTCATTCTCTCAGTTCCTTCGCCTCCGTCGCATCTGTTCCGATGATGCCACCTTCAAAAACAGTTCCTCTGACATGTCCTCCTTCTTCCTTAACCGAGGTGTTCCACCCACGGTCATTGACAGGGCCCTCAACCATGTCCGGCCCATCTCCCGCCTTCTCCTCCCTCCCAGAAACATGATAGGGTCCCCCTTGTCCTCACTTATCACCCCACCAGCCTCCGCATTCAAAGGATCATCCTCCGCCATTTCCGCCAACTCCAGCATGATGCCACCACCAAACACATCTTCCCTTCAACCCCCCCATTGGCATTCCGTAGGGATCGCTCCCTCCGGGACACCCTGGTCCACTCCTCCATCACCCCCTACTCCTCAACCCCCTCCTATGGCACCACCCCATGCCCACGCAAAAGATGCAACACCTGCCCCTTCACTTCCTCTCTCCTCACCGTCCAAGGGCCCAAACACTCCTTTCAAGTGAAGCAGCATTTCACTTGCATTTCCCCCAACTTAGTCTACTGCATTCGTTGCTCCCAATGTGGTCTCCTCTACATTGGAGAGACCAAACGTAAACTGGGCGACCGCTTTGCAGAACACCTGCGGTCTGTCCGCAAGAATGACCCAAACCTCCCTGTCGCTTGCCATTTTAACACTCCACCCTGCTCTCTTGCCCACGTCTGTCCTTGGCTCGCTGCATTGTTCCAGTGAAGCCCAACGCAAACTGGAGGAACAACACCTCATCTTCCGACTAGGCACTTTACAGCCATCTGGACTGAATATTGAATTCAACAACTTTAGGTCGTGAGCTCCCTCCCCCATCCCCACCCCCTTTCTGTTTCCCCCTTCCTTTTTGTTCCAATAAATTATATAGATTTTTCTTTTCCCACCTATTTCCATTATTTTTAAATATTTTAAAATCTTTTATGCTCTCCCCACCCCCACTAGAGCTATACCTTGAGTGCCCTACCATCCATTCTTAATTAGCACATTCGTTTAGATAATATCACCAACTTTAACACCTATGTGTTCTTTTGTTCTATTGTTGGTGACATCTTTTGATGATCTGCTTCTATCACTGCTTGTTTGTCCCTACAACCACACCCCCCCTCCACCTCTTTCTCTCTCTCTCCGCCCCCCACACACACACCTTAAACCAGCTTATATTTCAACTCTTTCTTGGACTCGAACTCAAGTTCTGTCGAAGGGTCATGAGGACTCGAAACGTCAACTCTTTTCTTCTCCGCCGATGCTGCCAGACCTGCTGAGTTTTTCCAGGTAATTCTGTTTTTGTTCAGGATTCTTCCAATGTCATTTAAGATAGCACCCAAGGATGAAGGAAAGTACATTGGTGAGGCCAGATGTGGCCTCAATACCTGCTCTGTAGTTCCCTCTTCCCACTGTAACTGCCAATGGTCTGTCCGATCCACCCACCATTGTAAATGGTGATGGGGACCAGGTTCTGACAGATTTCCCTCCTGTGTGTTGCTGGCACTTCTCAGGCCTGCTAATGATTAAGGTGGTGGAAGGCAACAGAAAACAACAGCTCTGAGGTAACCCCACTGAAGGAGATGGCCTTCTGGTGGCCTCCACCCCCTCTATTTAGCCCTCAATATTTGCCTCCTGCAAACCTTGGTCTCAGCTGACCTCATCAGCTGTCAGCCTTTGGGGAACTTATGCAACACTGCAGAAGATCCTCTTTGAACTTGTGCCCAGTAGTGAATGATATACCTCTTGATAAATGTTCATCTGATTCTGGAAATTGACACTGGCACAAGAACATTTGTTTTTTGGTGGAGATGGCATTACCTATACTGGTGCCATGCGGGTATTAAAGAATGACTTAGTTTAAAAGCTGTTCAGCATAGTACTCTTTATTCTAGGTGGGTTTTGGAAAAAGGAACAAGCAATCTGAAACCATTATAAATGTCATAGTCATAAAGTTTGATGGCACGAAAATACTTAATTTGCACTGAAAGGAGAAAATGCTGGAAAAACTCAGCAGGTCAGACAGCATCTTTGGAGAAAGAAACAGTTAACTTTTCAAATGAATGATCTTTCATTCTGAGTTCTTCCAGCATTATCTGCGTTGAATTCAGATTTCCAGCATTCCCAGTATTTTGCCTTTGTACTTCATTTGTGACTGCTGATTAAAGAATGAGATAGCAACTGACCTTTCAATTCTGGTATGTGATTCTGAATCCAATCAGACTGATAGGATGAAAGTACCATCTGCTTGTTAGTTGCGAGGATCTTACATGAAATGGATTTGGGCAAATTTCATTCACTTCATGGTGGACATGGACCCATAGCATAAAACTGTCCCTAATTCACTACTTGATTGGCAATGCTACTCAAGAAATCTCACACTGATTTCAGAGCGAGTGGTGTCCTCAAGTTGGTACGATACTAAGATACAGGAGAGTATCTCACTTTGGGTCTAAATATGCCAACCTGACCTGAAAGTGGCTGCTGTGGACAAAAATACCAAAAGGAAAAAAAAAAATCCATTCTCCAGGTTTGAGAGATGAATCTTGCATTTTAATTTTAAAAAAATCTACCTCTGTAAGGCTTCGCAATACTGGGTGGTGGCAGGTGTGGAGAACACAAAGCAATTAGTATTGACTCAACATTTGGCAGACTTGTTATGCAATCTCTTGTACTCATTCTATAATTTATCTCCCTTCTAAATGTGCTAATAATGTACCAGTTTATGCAATGGGGACTATTATGACCACAAACAGAAACAGAGAACAGGGCTATCAGTCCCTTGAACCTATTCTACCATTAATTTCGATCATGGCTAATCTATACCTCAATTCCATTGATCCGCCTGTGCTTCAATTTCCTTGACACACTCAGCTGACAAAAAAATGATCATTCCCAGTCCTGAAATTTTCACTCGACCCAGTATCACAGCTTTCAGGTGAAGAGATCCAGATATCACCACTTTTTTTGGTGAAAAACTGTTTCAAACCCCTTTATCATTTTAAAAACCTTGACCAGTTCACCCCTCAACTGTCTAACTTTGGGGACAACAAATCAAGTAATCTCTCCTCATGATTTAAACCTTTATCTTGTATCATTTTGGTGATTTTGGCTGGGAAATGTAAATGCTTGGCAACCTCTGGACTTGAATTTATAACAATAATATGAAACCAACAGCTTTAACACTAATAGGGATATAATAAATCCTATTTTTTCTGCTTCAAAGAATTCCAACTTTCTCACACAATAGCATCAGGCAACATAGCCTGCAATCTTGAGTCACAGCAAACACAAAAAGGAAGAACAGGAACACAGTGGAACTGACATAAAATAAAAACTATAAGACAGATCTGAACTTGTTGCCTTTGCAAATAACCAAAATTTGGACTGGGCCAAACTACTTTCTGACAAAAACTTTTGGGTAACTAACACAATTAATCTACACTTAGAGAGGTAGGGATTAATCAAGGACAGTCAGCATGGTTTTGTTAAGGGGATGTCATGTCTAACCAATTTGATTGAATTTTTCGAAGAGGTGACCAGGTGTGTAGATGAGGGCAATGCATTTGACATAGTCTACTTGGACTTCAGCAAGGGTTTTGATAAGGTCCCGCATGGGAGACTGATAACGAAGGTAAGAATCCATGGGATCCAAGGCAATTTGGCAAATTAGATCCAGAATTGGCTGAGTGGCAGGAAGTTGAGGGTGATGGGCGAGGGGTGTTTTTCTGACTGAATGCCTGTGTCCAGTGGGGTTCCACAGGGATCAGTGTTGGGTCCCTTGCAGTTTGTGGTATATATAAATGATTTGAACATAGGAGGGTTGATCAGTAAGTTCATAGATGACACGAAAATTGGTGGGGTGGTAAATAGTGAGGAGGATAGCCTTAGATTACAGGAGGATATAGATGGGCTGGTCAGATGGGTTGATCAGTGGCAAAGGGAATTTAATCCAGATAAGTGTGAGGTGATGCTCTTGGGCAGGACAAACAAGGCACGAGAATACACGATGAATGGTAGGACCCTGGGAAATACCAAGAATCAGAGAGACCTTGGTGTGCATGTCCACCTGTCCCTTAAGGCAGCGGGACACGGAGATAAGGTGGTTAAGAAGGCATATGGGTACTTGCCTTTATTAGCCAAGGCATAGAACGTAAGAGCAGAGAGGTTACGCTGGAATTGAATAAAACACTGGTTGGCCACAGCTAGAGTACTGCATGCAGTTCTGGAATCCGCATTATAGTAATGATGTGATTGCACTAGAGAGAGTGCAGAGGAGATTTGCCAGAGTGTTGCCTGGGCTGGAGAGTTTTAGTTATGAGGAGAGATTGGATCAACTGGGGTTATTTTCCCCAGAGCAGAGGAGATTGAAGTGGGACATGAGTGAGGTGTATAAAATTATGAGGGGCATAGATAGGGTAAATAGGAAGGAACTTGTCCTCTTGGCAGAGGGATCAATAACCAGGGGGCATAGATTTAAGGTAAGGGGCAGGAGATTTAGAGGGGATGTGAGGAAGAATTTTTTTCTCCCAGAGGGTGGTGGGAATCCAGAATTCACTGCCTGAAAGGATGGTAGAGGCAGAAACCCTCATAACATTTAAGAAGTATTTGGAGTGCACTTGTGATGTCATGGCACACAAGGCTATGGGCCTAGTGCTGGAAAACGGGATTAGAATAGTTAGGTACTTGTTTGACCGACGCAGACCCAATGGGCCGAAGGGCCTTTTTCTGTGCTGTAGACCTCTATGACTATGACAATTAACCAGGCGGTGACCATTTTCAAGGCAATAGAAACCATGGATCCTCTTCAGATTACATGAAAAATATTTAATTATATTAAGATGGCACACAGATTAATTATTTTGATTTAAGTCACTTTATTTTTTACTTCATGCAAATAAAATGTGAACTAAAAAATTATGGGGATCACCAAAATTTGAACATGTGAAGCAAAAGAAGCAAATATGTTAAGTTTCTTCATAATTACACTGAGATGTTCTCTACAATACTGTCCTATTTGTGCTGACACCCATATCAAGCTATGGAGAAGTTCTATATTGCACAATGGACTGAGACACAGTTTTTGGACACAATGTGTGTTTTTGTCTCGTTAAAAGCCTTTACAGGCTTGCAACTTTTAAATTAAATTTTAGTTGAAGTAACAAGTTAATTTGTGTTTTGGGCAAATTAGCTTTAGAACAAACATCTGCAATTAGTGTGTGTTCCAAGAATCAACTGCCAACATATAAAGAGTAAAACGAGCTACGAGGCTTCTTCAATATTGATTGTATTATGCAAGTTGCATCAAAGTTGACAGCTGTTCCAGTATAATGAGATACTCTGTGTGAGTCTGCAATGTGTTAAGAACCCATTTTTAAATGGTTGGCAGCACCACAATGTAAGAAATTAGACACTATTTTTAAATTATTATTGTCGTAATATGGGTTCTGTGGATGTCTCAATGATGAGATCTTGAGACTTGTATATTTAAACATGACCCTTTATTGTTAACCTTTAACTATTTACAGATCTCAGGTTACAGTCATACATGGTGCTGTTACCTCAATGCAAGCTGATTCCAGAGTGTTCGTTCTAGACTGTTCTCTCAGTCTAATACCATGTGACTCTATGCGTCATACCGTGGGTGCTGCGATTTTCCAATCCCACATTAACCCTTGCTCTGCCGAGCACCTTTACATTACAACGGCACGCAGGCGCACACAGCAATCATTTCAATTCAATTTACGCTATGAGAAAATTGAAACCTGATATCGATTTGAAAAGATTTAAGTTCCATTAAAAAATTGACATTTTAGGCATCCAAACCCAGTTCTTCAAAAATTCCAAGCTAGTCATTCCTACACCTGAGGTAAGTGTCAGATTGTTTTAAATGGTAAATGGTGTTTTATCATTTAATTATTTTAAGACACAGGAAACAGTTGCACTGGAAACCAGGACACTATATCTTAAATAATAGGTGAATTTCAACTAAACTGGAAAGCAATGCTTTGAAGTGGCAACTGCCAAACTGCTGTTAGGTTAGCATTCAGCAATTGGAACAGGGAACAGAGAAAGTGTTGTCCATATTCAGTATGTCATTTACTGTATGTTTTGTCTTATTAAAGGAGACAAATTATCACAATTCCATCTGGAAGTGCCTGTGGTGGTTTTAAGGCCGGGCTACACTGTTTACATAAACTTCAATCCCCTCAGTAATGCAGCTGTTGTGATCTGCTAGCCTCTGCATTCCCATACAATAGTTGTCTAATCCTCCATTTACCAAGGCCACTTTTCAAAATTCCACTATGTATTGCGGTAAGTGTGTATGACAATCACTGTATTTTATTTCTATAATAGCAGTGGGTTAAAACTTTTGAAGTAGTTTAAAACATGGCTGGCTTATCCCAGCCTGAATCAAACAACACTGGCAATTTGTTGGCAATATAAGTGGCCTCTCTAGAAATCCTACCCACTTGTGTTGGTTTCTGCTGCATTCAAGTGGCCTAAGGGCAATGGTCAGAATAGCAGATCCATGTCTAGTTACAAATCTATTCTCACTCTAACCAAATATAATTATTGTATGGACAGCATTTTAACAAATGAGAAGATTCAGTTAAACTTGCCCCCTTTGAAAAGGGTCAAAGCATTTGCATTATCCTGATAAACTGATCATTTGAAGGAGGCGTGACAATTAACTGCAATGCAAAATACAAAGTTTCACAAACCTCAGTGGGATCTTACAGGAAAAAACAATTGAAATTCATGGTAGATTGTGCAAGTTAGTTGTTAGCCTGGTGAGACTATTGTCATGTTAAGTATATTTCTCTCTTATTGTCTTATGGCTATGTTGGAATGAATTGATATAAAGCAGAATACAATGTAACACATTAATTTAAAATGATTAAATAAACAGCCAAGTTGATATACTGTATGGGACAGTTATAGTTGGATAAAGAGAGAAGATTGAATCTTCTTGAATAATTAAAAATATTATGATATACAACTAGCAAAAGGTGAAGGAGAGGGGGAGGGGAGAAAGGAAAGGGAAAGGGAAGGGTGAAGAGGAGGGAAAGCTGTAGTGATAGGGAATGCAGACAGGAAGAGAAGAAAGGGAAGAAGAAAGATGATGGGGAAGAGAAGGGTAAAGGGGTGGGGAGGGCAATGAAATAGCAGAGGGGAAGGGGATAAAGGAGAAGAAAGGTGTAATAGAATGAGAAGTATTTATGAGGAAGGGGCGCAGGACAAAAATTCTGCTTTGCAGAATGTCACATTAATGCTGAAAATATCCTAAAACAGCATTACTTACAGACATTACAGGTAAAAAGATTACTTGGAAGTTTTCAATGGAAATAGCACAGATACTGCACTTGATCTCTATTGTCTTTGGCAAGGGAATCAAAGGTTCCCATCGTGTCTACACCGGCTCTCCAAATGAGCATTATGACTTAGTGCTATTTCCCTGCCTTTTCCCTGTACCCCTGCACATTGTTTCCATTCAAATAATCATTTAATGCCCTCTTGAATGCCTCGATTGAACCTGCCTCCACCTCCACCACACTTCCAAGCAGTGCATTCCAGACCCGAACCACTTGTGTGAAAAGATTTTTTCTCACTTCACATTTATTTCTTTTGCAAATCACTTTAAATCTGTGCTGTCTCGTTCTTGATCTTTTTATAAGCGGGAACAGCTTCTTCCTATCTACTCCATCCAGCCCCCTCATGGTTTTGAACATCTCTATCAAATCTCCTTTTAGCCTTCTACTCTCCAAGAAGAACAGTCCCAACCTCTTCAATCTACCTTCGTAACTGAAGTCACCTCTCACTCTTCCAAACTCCAGTAAAAACAAGCCCAGTCTGTCCAACCTTTCCTCATAAGACAACCCACTCATTCCAGGTATCAATCTAATAAACCTCACTGAACCACCTTCAACACATTTATAACCTTCCTTAAATAAGGAGACCAAAACTGCACACAACATTTGAGATGTAGTCTCACCAATGCTCTGTATAACTGAAGCATAATATCCTTACTTTTATGTTCAATTCCTCTCATGATAGAGGATAGCATTCCATAAGCCTTCTTAATTACTTGCTGTACCTGCATACTAGCTTTTTGTGACTCATGGACTAGAATACCTGGATCCCTCTGCAGTAGAAATTCTGCAGCCATTCTCCATTTAAAGTAATAGTCTGCTTTTTTATTCTTCCTACCAAAGTGAACAACCTCTCGGGCAGAATTTTCTGCCTGTCAGGCGGGTGGGTCCGAACCAATCTCCGGCGGGCGAGGAGCCTATCCCCGCTGGAGAAGCGGGCCCTGATGCCATTTTAAGTGGGCGGGCCAATTAAGGCCCGCCCAGCGTGACATCCGGCAGGAAGCACTATGCGCTCCCTGTGCGGGCGGGGGGAGGGGGGGGCGATTCCCCAAAAGCAAGAGTGCACTTTTTTGTGCATGCGCACGAAAGAGCGCACATCTCCCTGAGGCTAAGTGCTGCCTCAGGGAGATTGCTTACAGTTTGAAAAATATGAAAAATAGAAAAAATTCCCTAACATGTCCCCCTCATGTGACAATGTCACATGAGATGGGACATGTTCATAATTTACATAATAACTTTATTAAAATTTTTAAAACCGTGCATGAAACCTCATCCCGCCTGTGAATGAGGTTTTACGTTTTCTCTAGTTGCCACCGTGGCTCCTGGCCTGACCGCCAACCTTAAGATTGGACGGGCAGGTCCTTTAATTGTATAATTGATCCTGTCAATGGCCTCAATTGGCCATTGACAGGTTGGCGGGCCCGCAGCTGATTTTGCTGCGGGCCCACTTCCTGAAAATTTAAATGGGCCGGGATGACGTCAGGGTTTTCGCCCAACATCATCCCGCGTCATTTTACGTGTCGGCGAGTGGGCCCCGCCACTGCTGGCCAAATTCTTCTCCACATTTTTCCACATTATACTCCATCTGACATATTTTTGCCCACTCACTCAATCTATCTGTATCTGTCTGCAACCCTTGTGTCCTCTTTGCAACATACTTTCCTACTTATCTTTGTGTCATGAGTTGATGCATTAGTTGAAGTGAAGGTCTTGTAAAGCAGAGGATTTGTGCAGTTGAATTTCCAAGAGCTTGTTTCTCAAGTAAACTCAAAGTTGGAGCAGGTTGTTGGCGGGGGGTGTGGGAGTCCTTCTTCCATTTTCAAGGTATTGCTGTTTATTACCATAGCTGATTAGATGACTTGCACCTGGTTCAATGTATTTCTGATGGAACTCCGTCTGTAGAACAGCATGTTGCTGTTTCAAAAACAAACAGAAAATATAGTTTTCTCACCTTTTACAAATCCAAATGAGGTGGATGGTGAGATCGATTATATATCCTGTGTTGTGGATTTCACACCTTGAGAATTTGATCTTTGTATTTGAAATACCCATTCAAATGATAATGCCCTTTTGAATCAGATTCAGGAAAGGGCATTGAGTCAACATTAGTCTGTAAGGTTTCTTTTATTCCCTCAAGGCATGGACGTGGTTTCAATCCACCAGAGAAGTCAGGTGATCCTTGGGCAGCCATGTTTTTGTTTTTTTTGTGGTTGGTTTTAAAATATAAAAACAGGTTTAAAGTTCAGAATATAGTGCGACATGACATAAGTCGAAAGAGAAAAGTTAAAATTGTATAGCAGAGTAGTGATTTGGGTAAAATCAAATAGCACTTGTCAGGAAGGGACAGAGAGTACTGTATAAGAAAATGTAATTAGACATCCATCAGGTAATATTAGCAAAAAGCTAAAATTAAAATGCACAAAGCATTCATAACAAGATAGGTGAATTATTTGCACAAATACAGATAAATGGTATTATGTCTTGTGGTTCCCAGAAGTCTGTAATAATTACACTGTTTAACACAAATACTCAAGTTTATATTGAGCATATTTTTCACATCTATGTGTGTGGCGGAATGATACATTGTGTGCTTGGTATACAGACTGTGAAGCAATAGTGAGTGAGACACTCTACCAATACAAGTCTTTCTTTTATTTTTTCTGCAATTATAAATGGTTTAGGTGAGGCCACACCTGGAGTACTGTATACAGCTTTTGTCTCCTTACCTAAGGAAGGATATATTATTCCCCTTAGAGTGAAAAGGTTCACTAGATTGATTCCCAGGATGAGAGGGCTGTCCTTCGAGCAGAGCTTGAGTAGAATGTGCTTATACACTCTGGAGTTTAGAAGAATGCGCAGTGATTTAATTGAAAGATGTAAAATTCTTGCTAAAAAGGCTGTTTCTCCTGGCCACGTGATAAAGGTTTGGCCATTTAGGACTGAAAAAAAAGGAGAAACTTCCTCACTCAGAGGGTTATGAATCTTTGGAATTATCTCCACCAGAGCAGTGGATGTTCAGTAGATGAGTGTACAGGTATTCATGACAGATTGATAAATTGTTAGGCACTGAAGGAATTAGGGGTATAGGGGAAGGGGTTGATGTAGATCAGCTATGATCTTTTTGAATGGCAGAGCAAATTGGATAGGCCAAATGACTTACTCCTGTTCCTATTTCTTAAGGTTTTCTGTTCCCCTGCATAGAAACTGCATTTCAAAGTCAGTGGTTATATTTCAAGAACTATCAATGGGTGCTATAGCAATGCAAGTATTTATTCCTGTCACTACCATTTGCCTATTTATTGGTTTATTCATCCCTATGCATTTTGTTAAACCTGCATTATCACAGCCCTATCCAGGCGGTACCATCTTCCATCTATCAGATCTACCTCTGTGATTTACTAACTAGCTCGTCGGATCTCCTGCTTATATCCAGATGTTATATGTTTCTGATTATTGGCTCTCTCTCATGATTTAATAACTGTCATTCTTAATTGCTGGCTGCATGAAAGTAATGTCCTTATTCATCCATCAGTTTTATCCCTTTGTTTCACTCTTTCATTTTTCTTGATCTCCTTGCTCTATTTCCACCTACAAACTCCATCTCCATGACTAATCAACTCTGTATTCCATTACTAAACCTGAACCACGCAACCAACTGACATCAGAACAGCTCATTTTATTAGTACAGCATATTGCTGCTGTGACAATGACTTTCACAACAGCTGCCACCATTATTTCAGTGTTATTTCAATTACATTTTGATCTTTATTTTAACTGTGCTAGAAATGGCTATGAACCACCATATTCAGCAAAAACACCAAATCTTGTAATCTTTCAAGAATTGTGCTTTTACGTCAATTCTTCACTGAAACTAATAATCACCAAGCAAACGGAATGATCCATGATTCTCATCAGGGAAATCATGAGAATATTATGTTAGGTAAGCAGTCCAGGCAAGCACAGGTAAAATGGCAACTAACAACTGGATGCATGGGGATTGGTTGATTCCAACTAGCTACAAGTACTGTGGTGTTGATTACAAAGGGTCCTATAATCAGTGCTGCCCATGCCAAAATTATTGACACACAAGAATGGATCAGGTCTTTTCCTCTCCTGCTCAGAAATATTTAAATGACAGATGGCCTGCATGCCCCTTGTTTCTTTTAGCTTCAATGTTCCACTGTATCTCTCATTTGGCAATTGATGCAACATACAATCAGTAGATAGTCTTCAATTTGAAAAGTACAAAATTAAATGCTGTAATTTTAGGTAAGTGGGATGTCCCCTTTGTCTGGTTAATAAAGATACCTGTGCTCCTCCTCACACAATCTAATAAACCCGTTGTCAAATCATTTTTGCAATTATGTATCGCAGCATAAAACGTGCTTGTCGAAATGATAACAAAACCCTCAATAAGGCTTGGAAAAGGCAAAATCAGAAAAAAAAAATATTACCCAGAAGCTTATTTACTTAAGACCTGCTTTCATAATATGGTTATTTCAATATGTTTCCTACCATGCTCAGTTTCTCTCCATGTGTTTTCAGTAAAAATAAAATGTTATAAACACTTGCAATCTTTAGAATTGGGTTGAAAGCAAAATTGGATTTTTTTTATTGTACTGCTTGGGAGTTGATGCATTTTTAGAACTGAAAATATATTACAAATGCAAATCTGATGCCTCGCAAAGGTACTGAAAATAAATGTTACAAATATCTTATACAATTGCAACAGTGTTACATGAATACAACAATAGGGAGTTCAAACTATTGTAATCATGAAGCAAAATGTGCTCAGACACTTGAAAAGATAGCAACATACTGTATAGATAGCTGGAACTCAAAATGCCGTATGAACCAAAGATGAAGTGAATGTAGGCCCTTAACTCCAAACACTTTAAATGGGCAACATAACAACATCAAAATACTGCTAGAAGTTAAGGAACTTCTTTTCAACTGCTACCTCATTTGTTGCCAGTTCCTCACTTGGTCTATCCAATAATGAATGCTCATTCATTAATACACACACATAATACACACACAATGCCTTTGGGCTGCTGCCATACACAGCTCTGCAAATTCACAAAGCTTCGCAGTAAATTGCCAAGGAAGCAACCAATGAATAAAAAACTTAGTTGGATTTCCTTTATTCGAAACATCAGGAGCCCACTGTTCAGTATAATTAGCCTGGAGTAACAGGACCACAGATTGAATGGCACAGCCATTAAAAAAACGCACAATAGGAGAGGCCATATTACAGAGCAAAAGTTAATAATTTAACTACAGTATCAATCCATTTAACAGCTTCTCCCTAGCCTATAAAGTATTATCTAACTCTTCTAATTGACCCAAGATTGCTGAACTTTGCTTACCTTAAAACATTTTAATAACACTTTCTACTCAATATCCGTAAAAGGAAATTTCTCCATATGCTAATCATACCAAAATTATTAACTAACATGATACTCTTTAAAATATTTAATATGTGTTTTTTGAATGACAAATTATGTTCCACAGAGCATGAAAATTACATTTTTCAAAAATAATAAAACAAGATCATGGTGCTACAGGTTTGGTTTAAAATTGCAATGTTGAATAATTCGCCATTTCTGAAATATAACAAATATCAACTGGTTCAAGATCCTTCAGAATTTGTGAAGGTTATCTAGAAGATTTGTCTGTGTCTCTGTGCTCTATAGGGCAGTTATTCTATTAATAAGATGCTTTCAGCTTTTATTCAAAAGTGCATAGAAATACAGATCATTAAACCATAATATGAAATTATTCGTCATTTGACAGTATGTTCCCTGATACTACAACACTTTCTGGAAAAAAAAACTTTCCTCATTTTCCACTGGGGAAAGTCCTTATTTGTCCAGAGGCAGAGATAATCTGTGGAATGAACAAATTTCTTCTCTTCCTGTGGCAACACCTCCACCACAATAATAAAAAGACCAATTAGCACAAATCAATTCCCCTAGATTAAACTGAATTCATGACAGATTCACAGGGTACACATTACAGGCTGCTGTCTCAAGCCACTTTGCACACAAGTCTGGTACTGGACGACAGTTCACAGAATTGTTACAGTGTAGAAGGAGGCCATTTGGCCCATCATGTCTGCACCGGCAGTATCTAGTATGTTCTTAGTGTTAAAAAAAAATCCTTCATGTGCTGATCTACTGTTGTCAGATAACCAGCAATTTGAATTTTTTGCAAATATGCATGTCCTGGATTCAGTATTAAAAAGAAGTCTATCAGCACTGAAGTAATTATTGGGGACTCTGTTAAATATGCTCACCATTATTATGACATAAATTCAAGATCAACTTCCGCTGTCCACACGTGCACAGGAACTTGCTGTCTGATTTGCTCTGCTCCTCCAAGTGTCTTGTTATACACGAGTACTTCACCAATAGATTCGGCATTCAAACACATGAAGGAAGTGAAGTTGCAGTGCTTACCCACTAAACACAACAAAGTTAGGGCTTGTGCATTCAGCTGTAGATAAATTTCTAACAGCATGACAAATCTTGAATATCTGGTACTGATTCTTCATTCTTCAGACATTAATTGTTGCTCAAAATTTTAATAAATTAAAATATAGTTTCTTTATTTCTCTCTGTTTATCTCTCTCTCTTAATCCATTCTTTCTTTATCTTTTTACTTTGCTTTATGTCCACATTGAATTAAATTACATTGAATTAAATACTCCAATTTCACTTTCTGATTTAGACTCTGTGATGGGATTTTTAAAGAAAAAGGTGGATTTGGGTTGGGTGAGTGGAGTTGAAGTCATAAAAATCAGAAAGTTGACCCATGCCCAACTTCAACCCATCCACTTTGGGCTTTAACCGAGAGAGGAAGGTGGGTGGTTAGGTGACCAACCAACATCAGGGAGGTAAGCTGGCATTTTAAATATGGCAATGAAGCTGCAGGCCTCATTATTATTCAGCTTTTCAATTTGAACTGTAGTTGGCTGGGTTTCCCAAAAGGTTGATGAATCTAGCAGATGAATGCCGACCTCCTGGATCTAATGTGTCTGACTGAGCAGCCCCTTGGACTGGGCACACCTACCTACAAAACTTCCCAATGAGGCCTCTTTTTTTTATTCATTCATGGGATGTGGGCATCGCTGGCTAGGCCAGCATTTATCGCCCATCCCTAATTGCCCTTGTTCAGAGGCATTGCTGTGGAGGCATATGTAGACCAGAACACGTAAGGACAGCAGATTTCCTTCCCTAAAGGTCATTAGTGAACCAGGTGGGTTTTTACAATTGGCAATGATCTCATGGTCATCATTAGACTTTTAGTTCCAGATTTTTTTTTATATTGAATTCAAATTCTTTAATTCATGAATTTTTTTGAGGAGGTGACCAGGTGTGTAGTTGAGGGTAGTGCAGTTGATGTAGTTTATATGGATTTCAGCAAAGCCTTTGACAAGGTCCCACATGGGAGACTTATAAAGAAGGCAAATGCACATGGGATACAGGGTAACTTGATAAGGTGGATTCAAAATTGGCTTAGTTGTGTGAGATAGAGGGTGATGACAGAAGGATGCTTTAGTGGCTGGAAGCCAGTGTCCAGTGGTGTACCACAGGGATCTGTTCTCGGTCCCCTATTATTTGTCATTTATATAAACGACATAGATGACTATGTGGGGGGTAGGATTAGTTAGTTTGCGGATGACACAAATATTGGCCAGGTGGTTAACAGTGAGGTTGAGTGTCTTGGGCTACAGGAAGATATAGATAGGATGGTCAAATGGGCAGAGCAGTGTCCGATGGAACTTAACCCTGAAAAGTGAGGTGATACACTTTGGACGGAATAATTTGACAAGGAAGTATTCAATGAACGGCATGACACTAGAAAGTTCTGAGGAACAAAGGGGCCTTGGCGTGTGTGTTCATAGATCTCTGAAGGCGGAGGGGCATGTTAGTGGGGTGGTGAAAAAGGCATATGAGACGCTTGCCTTTATCAATCGAGGCATAGATTACAAAAGTAGGGAGGTCGTGTTGGAGTTATATAGAACCTTGGTGAGGCCACAGCTGGAGTACTGTGTGCACTTCTGGTTGCCACATTATAGGAAGGATGTGATTGCACTGGAGGGGGTGCAGAGGAGATTCACCAGGATGTTGCCTGGGATGAAACATTTAAGTTAAGAAGAGAGGCTGGATAGACTTGGGTTGATTTCGTTGGAGCAGAGAAGACAGAGGGGCGACTTGATCAAGGTGTACAAGATTATGAGGTGCATGGACAGGGTGGATAAGGAGCAGCTGTTCCCCTTAGTTGAAGGGTCAGTCACAAGGGGATATAAGTTCAAGGTGAGGGGCAGGAGGTTTAGGGGGGGATGTGAGGAAACATTTTTTTACCCAGAGGGTGGTGACGGTCTGGAATGCACTGCCTGGGAGGGTGGTGGAGGGGGGTTGCCTCACATCCTTTAAAAAGTACCTGGATGAGCACTTGGCACATCATAACATTCAAGGATATGGGCCAAGTGATGGTAAATGGGGATGGGTAGGTAGGTCAAGTATTTCTCATGTGTTGGTGCAGACTCGATGGGTCGAAGGGCCTCTTCTGCACTGTGATTCTGTGAAATTCCACCATCTGCCGTGGCGGGATTCGAACCTGGGTCTCCGGATTACTAGTCCAGCGACAATACCACTATGCCATCGCCTCCCCATCCACCACTTCCCAGCCTCTGGTTTCCTCCTCAGGCCTCCAAACCTTCACTGCCCACTCCACCCCCACCAACCCTCTGATCTCCCCCAACGTCTTCAGTCACCAACTCAACAAGCCTCGGTCCTCCCTCAAATTCCACCACACCCTTTAAACCACCAGCTTTCAATCTGTTTCTACGCCCACCACCTCCAATGGAAGCTCACATAAGAAAGAATCCAGGCCTGCGTGTCTCAGTGAGGGTTCTTCAGTCTGATTAGTTGATACATGGTGTTGTTCCTAACACACACCACAGATACCCCGTAAAGGATGCTTCATGGATAAGGATCTCTAGTAATCATTGTTGCTACTCAAAAGTCCATGAAAAGTCTGTAGGCAGCTGTAAGAGTAATGTACAGCGAGCACCATTCCTTTGCCACTGACCACAAAGTCTGGACGATTGTCAACATACAGGTTGTGCCACTGATGCAGGATTTTCTTTTGATATGGGACTTTTCTCCCCACCTGTTTTGTTTCAAAAATGTAGTTGAAATACCACATATTCATCAAGTATCCTGGAAGATTAGTTTATTGATTTCATAGTTCCTTTTAAATATTTTTACACAATAAAACTTCTGATAAAATGAATTATTATCATATCCTTCTGGGACTTTATTACAAAATTAAAACAAAATTTCAGTTTTATCCAAATTTAAAGAATTATGTATAAAGGCATAGTGAATAAGTGCACCATATTTAAAACGTCTATAAAAATAATTGAAAAACACCAGGAAAATGTACAAACTAAATAATATTCAGGTTGTGTTCTTAAAGAGGGCAGGTTCCCTTACAAATACACATTTGGAGCACAAAAGTGTGCCTGTTACCCTCATGGTTGCCATTTTAGAAATCAGCAGGCTGCACCTAACAGCCCTTCTCATCCGCATGCGACCTGATCTTGTTTACAGGCAGTTCACACTGGATGGGACAGGCTCACTACTATCAGATGAACTCACCAGCTGATCTGCAGTGTGCCTCAGGACTACATTGGACAGCTATGTAACAGGGCATATGGATGAGGATGTACTCTGATTTAAACACAGGACATGCCACAACTTTTAACCTAACTCAGTTATTTGTATTCTACACTTCCTTTCTGCGTATAAATGTGCTCCGGTTACATGGACAAGGGTGTTAGCGTATACATGAATTTGCAAACATAAGCAAACTGCTCCCACATTCTTGTCTAAATTTAATTAACCACTGCTGTGGCCTTCCCAACTAAAAGGAACAGAGTTAATAGCCTCATAGATTTTCTACTGAGGTTAATTGCAATGGCATTTCTAGGTGTCAGCTTGTATGAAAAATATAGCATTGCTGACAACTGAAAATCTTTAACGTTGGAATCTGGAATGTTACCACTGAATCAACAATAAAGTTGATAAATATGTCTGCTTGACAGAATCACGTCTTAACGAAAAAGAATATTTCTTGATCTTATGCTTGATCTTTACTTACTAGGTATGTGATAAACAAACGAACCTCTGAAATATATTATAAAAAAACAGAAAACTTTTCTCAATCCAAAAGAAAATGATATAACATGAATATTCATATGATTTTTTGTACATATGCAGCCTTCCTAAACAACATTAGCACCCATTTTGAGATCTTGACACAAGCTGTGAAATTCAAACAGTGGCATTGCATCTTTAATACAGATTTATAGGCTTATTATGTGAGAAGCATAGCCTATAATTGAATGGACCCTGAGCGTTAAAAAAATGATTTAGGAAATATATTTTGACAGCGGTGCCCTAATAGCTTAAATGCTAAGGTGTTGGCAATCTATTTTCTTGCACTAACGATGATCAAAGCATTACTCTAGACCACCAGCGTAGAGGAAAACTGCTCATGTTATTTACATCTTGCATCTCTCCAGCTGTTTGATCAATAAAAGGATACAAGTGTTCAAAGTCAGGAAGAAAACACTCAGCACACTAACCTCTAAAAGTATCTCAGCTGGGCATATTGAGTGCCTACACATATACATGAGTATGGGATTAAATAATTGGCACTTTAGGTATCATTTACAAAATAGTTTATGTTTCATAATCCATCCCAATTCTTCAGAAAGCAATACACTTTATTCAGGAATGGAACAAACTAATCTTAAGTACTACAGGCACAACTGGTTTATCTCAGGCAGGAGGACAATAATGGAATCAATTACTGGAAGCAAGCTTCAGAGATATCTGTATATTGATAAACTGGAAACCAGCAATCAACATGGATTTGGAAAGGAATGCTCCTGCCTGTCCAGCCCCAAGACATTTTGAGGAGACAATATGCCAACTGGTGTGTGGTAAACATGGTGCACCCAGCAAGCTTTTGGTACTTCCTTACAAGCGATTGCCATATATAAGCATAAAGCAAAATTAACTTAAAAAAGAGAGTTCAACGTAAAACTTGAAAATACTAGATAACAAAAACTGGCTGAAGGAGCCAATAGGTACTTCTTAAGAGGAGTTTTATTTTTATTTATTCACGGGATGAGAGCTTTGCTGGCTGGGCCAGCAATTATTGCATATCCCTAGTTGCCCTTGAAAAGGTGGTTGTGAGCTGCCTTCTTGAACTGCTGCAGTCCATGTGATGTAGATGAGTGATGCAAGGACGATGGGGAAATGAGTGCCTCAACAATTGGTGTTCTCTGTAGTTTTAGACTTGCATCAGAGATCCGGGGAGAGTGAAGTTGGTTTTGAGCAAGCAGTGTAGACCTAGTAAAATAATCTACTAAAATTCCAAATGGGAAGAACAATGGCCAATAGAAATTAATACAGATACATGTAGCAATGAACATTAAATGCAAAAAAATGATATAAATGTAGCTGCTGGTATAGAAATAGTTAAAAGGTGAGACTGAAATATAGATGACAACATTAAGTCACGGTGGAGCACCAATTAACCAAAGCAAATACAATGCTGAGTTTTACAGATGAAAAAATAGAGAGTAAGTCACAGGAGATATGCTAAAACTGTGCAGTATTCTCATCTGTATGCACTTTGAGTAGTGTATTCAATTTAGATCACTATGAAATATTTAGAGCAGCAAAGAAATCCAAGATGATGATCCCCTGAGGTTTGAGCTAGAAAAGCTGGAGATCTTTATTGACTTGAAAGGCAGCTGCTGGTAGGGATATTAAAGAAGCAAATATATTTAAAAATATGTAAAAAGTAAATTCAGAGCACTATTTCAAGTTAAGACAATGGGAGTAGGGCGATATAGTTCCAGATGAATTTCAGATTAACATCAGCAGGGATATCATCATATAAAGAGTAATCAACATTTGAAATTCACTTCCAAGTAGAATGATGGAGATGAAAACTTCCCAATGCCTCACAATTGATCCTCCCTTTAAAAATTACTTGATAACCTGGGAGCAGCACTCTCCCCATTCACAATATTATTTCAAATCACAACAGAACGAGTTCAACATGAAATGCCTGCTGCTGAGCTGTCTGTAATCAGTTTTAAAGCACTAACATGATACCACAATGTAACAGAGGCACCAGTCGGTGTGCAAATGAATCTTACTTTTTAGAATATGTAGGATAATGAGATCATTCAGTTAAATACTGTTCTCTGTGAAATCATTTCTTTGATATTAGTCAAAATTAGTCAAAAATTAGTCAACTGATATTAGTCAAGGAACTGTTGGAATGAAAGTCACAATGTGATCTTCCATTATACAGGTTAATAGTTTTAATTGAATCTCAAATTTCAGCTGAGCAAGTTGTCATTTCTGCAGTTTGGTGACCACCTGTTACAGCTGACCTAAGTTGATTTGAATTTGCATCATTTACTTTTCAATGTTGCATGAGTCTCAAACTTTTAGTTTTCAGCAACACTGACATAAACAATGTATTTATTGAAATATTTTGGACACCTGGGAAAGATAACACTGAAGTGTTTATGAAATTGGGCAAGCCTTTGTGCAAAAAAGGATTCAAAGTGAGCTACATTTCTTTTCTTTGGTTAGGAATGCAGCAGCAATGATGTTTTTATAAGAACACAAGAAATAGGAGTAAGAGTAGGCCATTTGCCTTTGAGCCTGCTCTGCCGACTCTTGAAGATGAACTCAGCCTAACTGGGAAAAGGGAATTCTGCCATAACTGAATAAAGAAATTGCCCTCACGGATGCTGTGATCTATTAGGTCTACTCGAGATTTTATGAACCATTCACCAATTAAATGCTGTAGGTAAAAGTGTGGAGCAGTGAAATTCACGCTGTCAATTCTTGCTCCTCAAGTGAAACTCTTAACAGCAAGAGAGATTTAACATTTCCAAGGAAAATAAGCCTCAAGTGAATGAATTCAAACATCTCTCAAAATATTTGGGTCAGAATTTACCATGGCCAGCAAACAATTTGCCCTTGTTGACAGGGCACTGCAAGTTGCTGTACGTGAGAGATCGAAATAGCATGGCACCTTCTACAGGGCAGCTGGGATGTGCATAAATGGAGACAAACTGCACCTTCTTAACCAATAAGCTCAAAGAACTGAGGATTGAACAGTCCAGACACTGAACAAGGAAGTGCAAATTAGAATAGTAAATTAAATGTTAAATCAGGTACAGAAAGTGAAATAAAGAGAGGGAAAGAAAGGTTGAATTGATAGAAAGGGGGAAAAAAGACAATGAGAAATTAATTGTTGGGGATTCTTTTTAAAATAAAAACTGAAGGAATAGGACTGCACACTTATAATAGCTAATTTTCAGTGCCAAAGGAATTGTTTGATAGTTATTAAGGTTATTCACACTGTTAAAGAGGGTACTTAAACTTTCTGCACTGAGTATAGTTCATATCTACAGTCCAAGTATAGGAAATACATGTCATTCAGACATTGGAAATCTGTGTGCCCTTGTTCAATTTTCATGATTTAATTTGAAGTAATTTGAAATTACTACTTTATACACCTCTATTAGGTCCCCAAGTCTCTTCCTTTCAAGTCAAAAACCTCTCTAGTCTTTCCTCATAATTCAGTGCTCTTCAGGAATCAGTCTCAGGCTTCCCCGCTGCACCACATCCTGAGATAGATAGTATCCCCAGTGTTTTGAGAACAATGGCGCTCACAACTCCACCAGCAATCATCACTCAGGCCATTGACATATTAAAAATGCCTCGGCAGGTGCCCACACATGGTTTCCCAGATAGTCCTGGTATGGTTTGCACTGCATATGGCCATGCAATTTAGCAAACCCTTATGTCAGGATGACAGGAAGGAACAACTCTCCTCCTCAGATGAGGATGAATGGGAAAAGCCTTGGGAAGAGGTCACAATTGCACATGAGCCTGTAATGGATGCCAGGGCCATGGAGAGATGTGCCAGGGATACCAAGGACAATTCCATAGGCACAAAATGCGCCCAGGTTTGAGTTGACTACATGATCATTCTCTCATTGCCAGGGCATGTTTTCCTGCCGGGGATGTCTACCAACCCCTGCCAGCTCCCTCCAACCCCCCCAGAAGTATCCTCCACCACCTAGAATCGCAAGAGGGGTGAATATCAGTTACACCCAATCGCAACAGAAACTGTTACCCAGAAGAACTGATGTGCCAAATGGCATAATCTCAGAACCTGCTGCATTATTCCAGGACATTGACTTCACATAAGGCAATTCAATTGTCCCTGTGCAACATTTTCTTAGGCAATCTCCTTGACACTGCAACTAATGGAGTGCTTGCAGAGCCCATATCTTCCTCTACGTTCCACAGACTGGCGACCTTCTAAATGGTCACACACACGAACATTAAATGAAGACTGATCTCAAACACACAACACCATAGTCTTCTACACAAGGGAATGGTCTAACATTCCCCTGCAGCTACCACTAGATGCCAAACATGAGACATGTCAGTATAGTTATGTCTTTATTCAAGTCACTAAAAAGAAAATGATGCACACATGAAAATTATGAACTATTTACACTGACCAAATGAAATTTGTTGAAACACCTTTCGTGCTCTCATCAATTCTTCAACTTCCTCTTTCTGTCACTACATCTAGGTACAAACCTGACATCAGCAGCTGAGATGGAGGCAGGCTGCTGAGTTTGATGCACCAATGCCTGAACTGTAGCCAGGTTCTTGTATGGACTCCATAGTCTCTCCCCTCTACAATCTCTGTCCAGGTTGCCTTGGGCAGGTGGGAGGGTCTTCTGTTGCTCAGGAAGATCACCTCCCAATGGCCTGGAGGAGAATCTGCAAGGAGGTGTCACTGAAATGTGGGTCGGTCTAGGTCTTTGCTCTAACATATTGCTAGCTTTGATGTAATGGGGATTGGAGTTCTAAGGATAATGGATTTTAATGAAGGCAGGAGTGGTGCAGGGAAAAGTTTGAAGGAGGCTGAGAGTTGTGATGGGTTGGAAAAAAAATAGCAAACTGTAAAATGAACAGACATGCAAACTCTATTCTTGATACTGAGCCTTCCTGCTTGCCCAGCCTGCTCTTTTATTGTCCGCCCGGACCTGCTGAACAGTCACCTGACAGTGGGATCCTCTAATGGAAACACGTCTCCCCGCCATACATTTACAAGTGTTTCACATGCTCACCACCAGTCTTTTAAATTCTCATATGAATCGTGTGGGTGCCAGTCGCCAACATGAACATGGAAATGGTGCGATCTTCCGGTTCTGCCGTTGGGAACAGCACACCGCTGATTAAATTCCACCAATTATCTCCACACACCTTTAAAAATTCTTTGAAAACCCAAGCTTTATGCTCTCTCTCCTCCTCTGTCTCCACAGCCATTCCTTTATTATCCGCTTTTTTCTCCTTTTTGAGACGATTTCCAAATTTAATGTGCTTATATAAATGCACGTCTTTGCTGTTTACAGATAATTCTTCAACATGACTGCGGCCACCAAATGAATTACATGATTTGCTGAAGTGACAACTAAGGTGCATTCCAGGGATGAATATGAAGTGAGTGGCTTGAATTTTACATGAGGCATTAAGGTCAATCCCCAGTTTTCCAGGGATGTATTCAATGCCACCACCAATCAGTTGAATTAATTTTCTTTTGGCATTGATGAAGGTGTTAATATCTTATTTCTGATGGAATGAATTATGGTAATTGAGAGAGTCATCAGGATTAACAATTCATGTCCTGACTAGCCATTTTATAAATAGCCACAGATAGAAGGTCAACTAAAGGTTGATCTTAACCCTGCACCAATTGTTTTTTTTAAAAAGGCCCCTTCTGCTTTGACATACACGATGACCTATCTTAACAGAGCTGCGATCTGAACACATTTTAAAGCGACTCCCAGGAAGGCTGCTCCATGCTCTTGCTATTTGATAGCATCCACACAAGGGGCTGACCAGTGAGGTCATTGAAGATTTATCTAGAAATAATTATTACATATACAACAATGTATATATTGTTTTTCATTTTCATGTTTAATTTCCCAGTTTCCAGACTGAAAGCATTTCAGCGCACAATACAGCAAACACAAACTATTATCAAACAAGTTCTGCCTCAACACTACATGAATTTCACAGCTAAGTTGTAGCAAAAGGTCATCAAAGTAAACAGAAAGTGTGTGTCTGGGTAGCACTGAATCAAGAGGCAGTCCTTTCAACTTCCAAGCCGTGCTTTCTAAGGTTGCCACTTCAAGGACAAGTTACCTAATTAATGAGTGCAAAATGTATACTGACAGTTTGAGAACTCATAATGCAAAACAAGGTGACCCATCAACTTGAACTGCAGGCTTTCCCCATCATAATACACTGTGGTAAGTCCTTGTTTTTCGCACTTTGGTTCTGGATCTTGGTTTTAGCTGATTTAAAGTTTTCTATGCAGTTGAGATACTTACCAAATTGCAACTATTTATATGCTGAAAACATGGATAGCCAATTGAAAGTATGTAAAGTCCATGACAAGCTAATTCCATTCACCCTCTAATATGCTAAATCGTTCATTACAACATCCAGCCATATCTGGAAAATCTCTAAATTTATACTTATTTTATGAATTTTCCAAGTATCAGTTGAGTAATTAATCTTTCTAATATCTGCTTTATATTTACTACCCGATAATTAAAATTTATGTTCCCAGTTTCATTTTCCTGGCTTGCTTTAACACAGGTCCCTGGACTTACTTTGATTATACCATTAGATATTTTATGCACTTCAATGTAGCCTCCCCAGCTCTTATGCCTTTATTTCCAACTTTAGTATTGTTATAACTCTAGGTAAGTAGCCATCTCCAAAATGCATCATTTTAATTGTTCATATTTTGCTGCTGTTCTGGGATGAAACTTATAATCCTATCTTGTGAACGGAGTCCCAGATGGACTAACTTAATGAATAAACTATTAAACCTTAAAGTTAGTACAGACAGCTAAGTAGTATTCAATATATTAATTTTAATACGAGTACACTATACTCTGCCTTCTGCCACTTCACTGTAATACATATGGTTATCTACTCATACCACTATTAAAATGTGGTTGGTACTGTTACAGTTGGTGCAATATAAACATATAATACAAATACTGAATGTGCTGGCATTGTGCAAATTTATTTTTACAAAGTATCACCATTTGTCATGGATGTCTGTAATATCTTTGCTGTAAAAAAATAAACTTGCACTAGCTTCAGGAATCATCAAAAAGATAACTCACTTAAAAGAATTAGTACATCTTTGAACATAAGAACATAAACACTATGGTTAATTCAAGTGTTTAAATATCGGATTGCAAAATGAATATAATCAAACAGATGTTTCTTTTAACTAATGTAAACTGATCTTAGCACCTTCTACATATTTACTAGATTAACTCACTAAAGCTTAATTAGCATTTTCAGTCTTTTAAGTGCTCAATACGGTTACAGAAATAACAGTTCATTCTTCTGTCAACATGAAGTAGCGGAAATAGTGCAACATGTAGCTCAAATCAGCAATGTACTTGGCTACTCAAGTACTGCCCCTCATTGCACCCCAAACTCAATCTCAGGAAATCCCCACTGCAGGATATTCCCATTCTCTGTTTTCTTTATGCCATGGTTTTAATGCTATCCAAGTTTACAATTGGTTTCAGATCCTTCAACATAACAGGAAGGAGGAGAAGGATAAGCCAGAAACTCTCATCACCATTTGAGATCTCGGGGCCACAGATGAAATGTGGGCATGTGTGGGCATTGAAGGGCATTATCGAGTTCACTCTGAAAAGCCTATGAATGCTCACCATGAAGCTCACATACGACAAACCACAGATGTTTACAGTAAAGAAAGACATTCACCCCATCACATCTAAAGAATTGCCAACTTTACAAGCATCAGAGGAATAGCTGTGGGATTGCTACTGCACCAAAAATAAGTCACTTGTTAGAAAAGAGAACTGGGTGAAGGGTACTTGGTTATGGTAACAGTTATAATTATCAGTGTTGTGTTCCACTGATCCTATGGAGGCAGATCAGTCACTAACTGCTATAGATGCTAACTTGCAGTTCCGGAACAAATTCTCAATATGTTTAAATGCCTCAAACTGTCAACACAACAATCAACTGACACAGAATCAACATGCCATCAATAATTTGACAATAAGATCGTTCAGCAGCTTGCTCAGCAAGTTAATAAGCTATCTTCTTGACTGTGCTTCTGTATTGCAAATAGCTCAGATCATCAATTGAAGTTCACTTCAGAAAATAAATGTTCTAGAAACACCAGGTGATTCATGACCTGCACAATTATTCAGAACAAAACACACTGCCAGCAGCCTTGACAAACAACACCTATTCATTAGCTGAAACTCTGAACCAACAGTAGTTAATATGCACTTCAATTATGCATCATGAAAAATAACAAGGTTGCTGGTGCTGTTCTGATGCTGGTAGAGTAATTGGGATGCGTACTGCAGTACTTGATCCTCAAATTAGGTGATACTATCAAATCAGAGCTGTAATTCCCCACAGTCATTCCATTTAAAAATATTACCATCTTAACTTACTAAATTCTGGCAATATGTTAAAATATTGTGCAAATTTGCTGTATATTTTTGTAAACCAAAGAAAAACTCATTTTGTTTACACGTGACTACCATAAACCCTCCTTCAACACCCTCCTTTAGCACATGTAGCCTCTAGTTTGTACTATAAGTAGCAACATTGCATTAAATTTATCTCAATACTTGAAGCAGGGAAATACTGAAAAAAAGACATAAGTGCAGGAGAAGCTGGAATAGACAAAACATATCAAACATAGTTGCATCTGTCTCAGCATTGAATCTGGAGCAAATCCGTCAGACTACCTTGGTAATATCTAATATGTGTGCAGCCATCTTAAAATAACACAAGTTTTTTTTCCGCTTTACATTAAGTTTAAAAAATGAATATAGATCTATAGGTTCATATGAGAGTGAGGGAAAACATTTAATTTCCCTAGTTATTAAGGCTGCTTCAAGACTGCTATTTGGAAAGGTCTGAGTCACATTTCCAGCATCCACAGTATTTTGCTTATATTTATTTGATAGAGTTGAATTGTATATCAAGTTGAAAGCCTCACACTACAAAATTAACGTATAATTAATTATTCAAAGTTTAAGTTCTGTACTTAAAGTATACACCCACGACTCTACAATGTGGATAGATTCAAAATGAAAACAATTCCAAGTAAACCAAAGACAGAACATTTACATTTTAATAGTGACAGGCCAACATACCTGCAAATGGCTCTTTCAAACTGACTTAAAAATTGGCAATTGTTTCCCATGAAAAACATTACATGCTCTTTCATTTTTCTTCCACCTTCCTACCCCTCTGCCATTTTCTGGTACTGTCAAGTAAATTAATCAAAATGAAATGGTCTGTTTCCCTGTTTGCATAAGTGAGCAAAGGTTACAGATTTCCTCCACTAAGGGTGGCAACCTAACTGTTCTTCTAAAAATTATAACAAGACCATAAGAAATAGGAACAGGAGTAGACCATCTGGGCCCTCCAGTTTGCTTCACTGTTCAGTATGTTCAAGGCTGATATTCAGCCTCAACTCCACTTTCTCTCCTGCTATTTCCCTTGATTCCCTGAAAGACCAAAATTTGTCTATCTGAGCCTCTAATCTATTCAATGATGGAGCATCCACAACCCTATGGGGTGACAAATTCCAAAGATTCACAAACCTTAGAGTGAAGAAAATTCTCTTCATCCCAGTCCAAAATAATTGGTCCTTATTCTGAGAATGTGCCCCAATGTTCTAGATTCCCCAGCCAGGGGGAACAACCTCTGAGTGTCTACCGGTCAAGCCCCTTCAGAAACTTGCATGTTTCAATGAGATCACCTAAAGATCACTTTAGAAGAATCTAAACTCCAGAGAGTAAAGGCCCAATTAACTCAGCCTGTCATTATAGGACAACCCCCTCATCCCACAAACCAATCTAATGAACCTTCGCTGTACCGTCTCCAAAGTAAGTATGTCCCTTCTTAAATATGAAGACTAAAACTGTGCACAGTACCCTAGGTATGGTCTCACCAAAAACCCTGCACAATCATAGCAAAACTTATTTATTCTTACGCTCCAATACCCCTGCAATAACAGCCAACATACTATTTGCCTCCCTAATTGCTTGCTGTGCCTGCATGCTAACTTTGTGTTCTTTGTATGAGTACACTCAAGTCTCACTGAACATCAACATTTACAAGTTTCAGGCCTTTCAAAAAATATTCTGCTCTTCTGTTCTTACAACCAAAGTGAATAACTTCACCTTTCCCCACATTATATGCCACCTGTTTCTCACTCACTTAACCTGTCTATATCTTTTTGCAGCCTCTCTGTGTCCTCCCTACAGCTTATCTTTCCACCTAGCTTGGTATCATCAGCAAACTGAGATGCATTACTCTCTATTTCTTCTTCCAAGTCATTAATATAGATTGTAAATAGCTGAGGCCCCAGCAGTGATCCTTACAGCACTCCACTAACCATTGCCTGCTAGCTTGGAAAATTACCTGTTTATCCTTACTCTTTGCTTGCTGTCCATTAACCAATCCATGCTAATATATCACCCCAACTCGATGAGACTTATCCTGTGTGACACCTAACCAAATACCTATTTAAAATCCAAGTATACTGATTGTCGTTATCTACCCTACAAGTAACATCCTCAAAAAACTCTAATAAATTTATCAAACATGATCTCCCTTCTGTAAAACTCTGTTGACTTTATCTGATCATACTATGATTTTCTAAATGTATAGTTAAGACTTCCTTAATAGATTCCAGCATTTTCCTAATGACTGATATCAGGCTAACTGGCCTGTCGGTCTCTGTTTGTTCTCTCTCTCCTTTCTTGAATAGCAGCGTTACATTTGCTAACTTCCAAACTGCTAGGACCATTCTAGAATCTAGGGAATTTTGCAAAAGTCATAACCAGCATATCTACTATCTCTGCAGCTATCTCCTTTAGAACTCTTGGATGCAGGCCATTAGATCCTGTGGATTTTACTCCTTTAAGTTTCTCCAGTACTTTTTCTCTGCTGATACTAATTACCTTAGGTTCCTCATTCTTGTTAGCCGCTGGGCTACCCTCCATTTTTGGTATGTAATTTCTGTCCTCTACTGTGAAGACAGACACAAAATATCTGTTCAACATCTCCACTATTTCGCAATCCATATGATAATTTCTCCTGTCTCTGCCTCTAAAGGACCATCTACTTCAGATAATCTCCTCCCTTTTATACTAGCTTTGATACCAACTCCCTTTTTAACCATAGCCAGTTCTTCCCACATACCTATGTAAGTGGCTTTAAGTTCAAGATTCTTGCTTGGGACTGGAGTCAAACTTTCAAACTTAATATGGGATTCCATTGTATTATGATCACTTTTTCCAAGCCAATTTTTTTACTATGGGATTACTAATTAACCCTGCCTCATTGCACAATATTTGCATATGTCAGCTGCAAGTCAATAGTAGCTCTCTCACTTGAGTCAAAAGCTTCTGGGTTCAAGTTCCACTCCAAACACTTGAGTAGAATATCTTGTCTGATACTTACAGTGCAGTTCTGAGCAAGTACTGTACTGTCAGAGGTAGCATCTTTTGGAGGGGACATTAAATCAAGGCCCCATCTGTCTTCTCACATGGATATAAAAGGTTCTGTGGTATTATGTGAAGAAAAACAGGGGAGTTCTCCCCAGGATCCTAGCCAATACTTAACTCACAATCATCATCATTAAAAAAAAGATTATCTAGTTATTACTGTTATGACCAGGTGAGAAGGGGTGAACTGGTTTCTTCTCTATTCAACCTCCTTGGTTAGTCACAACAAAGGTTTAAGTTTCTTTTTCAGGAGGATATGCCTTTTCCAAATCAAAATACATTTAACTATTTAAGCTCTGAATAATAAGGAGCCAATCAAACCTGGCTTTCTCAAGTCAAAGAAGAGCAAATTTATTAAACCCTAAACCCAAGAAAAATAATAAAAATGTGACGTCAAACATTCGGCCCTCATGTAGTCATTAGTCCCCCCACCCCACACACACAGGTATCAGAAATAAGGGGAGTTAGAGCCCAATAAAAAATGTAAAAGATTTTACGGTTAAGTGTCCTTTGACTTTCCTTGAGGTGCAGATTTTAAACTTTGCAGCTGATTTAGGTTAGCTGGTTTCTTGGATGTGATCAGATGGAGAAGATGCTGCAATTATTACGAGATCTTAGTTCAAGGGGAAGGTTTCTGGTAGAATTGGCTTCTCAAACTGGATAACATGCTTATTCCAAAAGAGAGAGGGGGAGAGAGAGAGAAAGCCCTCAGCTTGTTTGTTCTGCTGAACTTTTTTGACACCACCTGTGTCACTTGCAATCTCTCTCTAGTAGCTGGCAGCCTTGCTTTGAAATACTTCACCCAGTGTGTATTCCCCAGAGGTTTTGGGTGGGTCTGTCTGTGCCATCCATTGTTTCAATATCCAGTACTTTACATTTTTAAGACATTAGCACCTCCTTTAGCCAGAACCACCACCATTAGCACCCCTTTGTCCTTTTGTTTATGACATCTTTTGCAATCTCTTCTTTGCCTCCTCCTATCACTGGCCTTCTATTCAGCTTCAACTGTTCCACCCCCCTTAAACAGTATATATTTCACCACATTTTTACTTCTTAGTTCTGAAGAAGAGTCATATGGACTTGAAACGTTAACTCTGTCTTTCTCTCCACAGATGCTGTCAGGCCTGCTGAGCTTTTCCAGCATTTTTTGTTTTTGTTTTACATTTTTAACATCTCTTCCTGAGAAAATTATAAGTTTTGATTAGTCTGTGGATTATAGGAACTGTCTCTCACTTCACAGCCCCTGAGGGTGATTTGTTGGGTTCTCACCTCCACCTTGGAATGTGGCCTTGCATTTTTTAAACAGTTTGCTCTGTCTCAGTTCAAATTTCAAAAGCTCCAGTCAGTTGAAAGTTGAAAAATTATACTTTCAAAGATAAAGCCTTATAGCAATTATACATTGCTGTTTGGAGGACCTTAATGTGTACAAATTGGCTGCCACATTGCCTCCATTTTAGAAAACTATTTTTTGGCTGTAGACCACTTTGGGACAACCTGAGGTATGAAAGGCACTAAATAAACGTAGGTCCCTCTTTTTATGCTGTGTTGCAGATGAAAAAAACTGGTTAGGCTGGAAACATATAATTTGATACACAATTGTAATATAATTTTTTGAAATGAAAAGGGATCATTGCCCTAATTTTCTTCCTTCTGCAATTAAGAAAATTATTATATCAAGAGAAGACAATTTATAAGATTAACTTGGATTAATTTAATTTGGGGAATAGAATAAGGTCACTCTCTTCCTCAAAATTCCAGTGTAAACAGCTGGAGCGAGAGCACTTAAAGGCATAAATCCAGGGAGAAGCTGAACACTAATAATAGTTTTGCTGGAAACTCAAAATACTTCTAAATATAGCAAATCCATTTATCAGATCCACAGAATTCCGTATTGGGAATTTATCTGGGAGAAAGATGAGTGAAGTTCCTGCTGTGGTATGACAGAATGTCATTTCCAAGACTGCTGATAATTCACAGTCAATTGTTACATAAAGAGAATGAATGCAATTTTCTTACTGGGTTGAATGGCACTATTTGAGGCTACATATAACTTCAAAGCTTGATTTACAATTTTCAAACATGTACTTTGCCTTAATTGTTTTTGTTCTTGTGTAAGGTTGCAAAGAATAAAGCAACACTTTGAACACTGACAGCTGTTCTTGTTGGATGCTGCAAAGATGACTATATATAGTATAAAGGACAGTCAGGGGTAAATTACAGACATGGATACAGTCCCTAGTTGTTTTTGAGCCAGTATCTGCATGTGATACAATAATAAGTGCACACAATACAAACCTAAATTAATTGAGGTAACTCATCCCTTATATATTCTTTTGTACTCCACAAGCTCCCTTTTTTCCCTGAGTAAGCCAGCAGCAGTGGTGAAGGGCTTAGTATAATAAAGAACAGTGACACTAGAATTTGTGGTGTTAACTACGGCAAAATGGTCAGCGCTCACTGTCATTACTGTTCTCATGTTCAGCCATGTGAGATTAAGAGACTGCAATGTTGAGCTCCAAAATGGCAGCGCTGGTGTCCAATTAACATTATGCACAGATTGCCATCATCATCTTACTCTGCATTATTCACAGCACAAGTACAAATGTCTTCACCAATATGGCATCAGGAGTACATGCATGCAGCATGTGTCATTTTGGACCTTCTAAAGTCACTACAGTGCCGAGAAAAAATGGGCGCACACATCCAAATTTAGTGCTGTGCATGCCCCAACCATTAATAACTGCTCAATAACATGAGTTAGAAACATCTATCATTGTACTTTTGAACTTGATTGATTGACAGTTCTTTACACATCCCCCTTTGGTCAGTGAAATGAACAGGAAATTTTCTCAAAATCATCAATTCACCTACAAAATTGAACTGCGTGAGAATAACATAGGAAGCACATTGTTCATGTATGAATTTGCATTGGGAAACCTACAAAAGACTGATTCATCCAAAAGTTGGACAGGTTAACAGAATTTAACTTCAATGAATAAAATCTGAGGTTAAAAGCTAGTCTCAGTAATGGTGCCATGAAACTATAATTGATTGTCATAAAAACTCGTATGGTTCACTAATGTCCTTTAAGGAAGGAAACCTGCTGTCCTTGCCTGTTCTGGCCTACATGTGACTCTGGAGCTACAGCAACAAGGTTGACTCTTAACTGCCCTCTGAAATGGCCTAGCAAACCACTCAATTCAAGGACAATGAGGGATGGGCAACAAATGCTGGCCTTATCAGCGATTCCCATACCCTTTAAAAATATTTTAAAAAGACTTTGCATGAACTAATTCCAAATCGGATTTGTTGATTCTTTGTGACTTCCTTTTAAATAGTGGGCCGAGTCTTCTGTGGGGTGACGTTCACTGTCAGATTTCCATTCCGCTCCTTTTTTCTTACTTTACTCTGGAGCTCCACATTTCTCGCCCAGATTTCCAACCCCGGCCTGCTGAAAAACAAAGAGCATATCTGCTCCTGAAGTCCTTCAGTGTAGTGTAGGAGCAACGGAGTAAATGAAGCCACACCTTTCTACAGCACTAGGTAAGTTTAAATGGCCCAACCACTTTAGCAAGCTGGGAGAGAAGGCAAGTGTGGGTGGGGGGAGGGGATAGGATGTGTCAGGGAAGGGGTGGATTGGGGGCCTTAGTCGGTGGGTAGTCAGTGGGGTAGTCGTGTGTCAAGAGGATTGGGGGTAATCGGAAGGTGGGGACAGTAATTGGGGGTTTCCATTGGAGGCTTAGCAGTATAGTTACCCAGGGCTTAGAACTGACTCTAAACCTGCTAACATTTCCTGGGTAACAATTCTGTTGCTGAGTAGGAACCATCCAAAGTCTCTGATTTTAAGTCGGAATTCCAGAGCGTTCCAGGTGCAGGGTAACTGCCCAATGGAAGTTGAAGCTTCCTGGGTAATTCCCGTGCAGTCCTTGCTTGAAACCTTCTGTTGGATCCCACAGTGCACCTTCCGAGATACCTCAGGGGTATAACCCTCCGGAGACTGGAAGATCTGGGCCATTGTATTCTTAGATTCTTGCTGTGCATCCTGTTTTTCTTCACTTGTAACCAAACCTGATCATTAGCTTTAACCTGAATATAATGAATCGACAATGTTGTATTTTTTTTCATTTTCAGGGAAAACCGGAGGAAATGGTTCTGTGCCCCACATAATCATCATGCTTTACAATGTTAACTCAGGGGTGATTGTTAATCCTGTGTCATGCTAGCCATACTCACAACACCTATAAAGGTTCAGGTTTTGACTTGTAGTAAATTGCTTACAGAAACTGCCACAAGCACAAAGTCATCCAGGGGTACAGTCCAATGGTGCCAGCATCCCTCGCTTCCTCCCGACTACAAATATCTTGTCCAAATGACTATTCTTCGTGTATAAGCAAGAACAGGCTATTTGACAATGGAGGGCATCAAAGTCATGTCCCATTCTACCCTGGCATCTTGCCCACATTCAAGCACTTTCCATCAACAATCACAAGCGATTTTTCTCCCCCTTAATCCTAGATAGCTGCAGTCAATTACTTCCCTGATTGAGATCAGTGAATTCAGAGGAGATTTGGAAATCGAACTTGAGACTATTATGTATGAGCTGATGCTACACTGAGCACCACCTTCACCCAGCAAACCATCAGGACAGTTATTGCCAAGTTTTAATTACTTTTTCTCTGCTTCCCCGCTGCATCTGATATGTTGTGGTCCATTACTAGCCAAATAGCTAGCTTCTTGACCAAAACAAATTGCACATTTTTGACTTCAGAATAAACAAACAATATAACTTGCCGTAAGTTTTCTTCACCTGAAGAATCAAGTTAATTAAAAGATCGTTAATCAATAAGTTCAATATTATTTTGATTATCTTTATAGGAATTTTTTTTTCCATTTTAGGAGGACCAAGATTATTTGCCTTCTTGTTTGGGCATTCTTTCCAGCAATAGGTGAAATATGATCGTAAGAATATTAACTATTTTCCATATTTCTAAAGATGCAACATTATAGTTAGCTACACAAATATATGGGCTGCTACTGTAATACTTTTTATTTCTACTGAATTGTATACATTACTTTTGTGATGACAAAAGAATTTGACTTGTCATTGTCTTCATAAAAATAGCAAAGGCATTTGTCAAATGAAACTGGAATGTGAGCTAACCTATTTTGACTATGAGAACCAACTTAATTACTAACCTCAGGAAAGCTTTCAACAGTTTTTGGTTTAGCCCTCATTTGTTATTCAACCAACTATTAGTGCTTGCAATATTGATTATAATTGAAGGTTGCAGGGACAAACTATGAACCTAATGGCAACAGTTTACCTTAACCAGAAAAGCACAACAGCACACAATGAGACAGAGTAGCTAAAGGAAAAAACTGCAGATTCTGAAACAAAAAGAAACAAACATGCAGCGAACATCTATGGTAAGAACAGATTAGTTAATATTTCAGCTGTCCTTTTATCAGAACAAGAAAAAACATGACAAATGAATATTATTTAAAAGAGAATAGAACAATGGGAAGGGAAGGAGAAAAAGATAGAAAGGATAGAGTAAATAGAATGCCTTGTAAAGTGATAAAATGAAAAATAGGACATAGTTAACTAGCTGCAGTGACATTAATATGAGAAAATAGGGGGTATAACATGAGAAAAATAAGACATTTATTAGACACAGAGGAATGTGTGAATGTCTGAGGGTGTGGTTATGGCAGGTAGAAAGAGAAGCTGAAAAAGCTGAAGCAGCAGAGCAAGCTCCAGTGACTCTCAAGTTTGGAAGAAGGAACAAACGGGTTGACATCAAGGGTGCACATTTCCCCACAGCAAAGCATTCTGATGAATGGCCCCAATCTGAGTACTAATCCGTCCAACCACTAAGAAATATCTACTCACCAATCCCAAACCACTGCCAGTTCTTGCCAAACCACAGTTAATGTCAGAAGATTTTATTGTTAATAGTATGGCCAGAGGGGTGCAGAGTGCCAAATGGAAAGGTAAGATGCTGTTGTTGAGATTGTGTTGAGTATCACTAAGACAGTGTAGAGGGCCAAAGACAGAGGGGCTTGGTTTAATCAAAACTACTTTAAAACTAGTTTTATTCGCCACTGAAATCAATGAAGAGTAAAATCAGGCCTAGTGTAAAACTGGTAGCAAAACCAAACTAATCCAGCCAGTTATACTCCAGTTGCGTTAGGTTAAAGTTGCTTGCAGATAGCTAAACGAAAGTGGGAGGGACAATTGAAGTGACAAGCTTGTGGAAGTATTCATCATCTTGTGAAGTAGCTTTACTGCCTGTTTCAATAAGCAAACTACAATGAAAACCAACGTAAATGGTCACATCCCCACCCAACTTCTGGAGAGTGAGATGCTGGGTAACAGCATGGTTTTCACATTGTTGAACAGAGTTCTTTTGTCAGAAGTCTGAGGTCAGAAACTTTAAATTCTCAGTTGTCGTTTTAAATAATTCTGTAATGGACAATCATACATTTGTGCAATTATTTCCCTGAATTTACCCTTTTTGCTTAAAGAAAAGTGAAATTAGAGCATCTGCTGCCAGCAGGTACTGAACAAATGCTTCAATAGGAAGCAGTCCTGCAATATAAAGCTCTGACAATTTAGCTATCTCCACTGAAGTAGTAAATGGGAGTAAACTGTTTGCCACACACCAACTTTCTTTGAAATGAGAAGGTCAACTATTTGTCAGCTATTCCAAGCTCTTAGAAGATAAATTAGCAAAACACAAGGTAAATAATTATTCCAGGCATAGCTGCACGTACCTCATTGACGATTCTTAGTATAAATTACAATGAAGAATCAACATGGCCCCTTCCCAAATTTAACAACATTCTTCAAATTCCGTAAACAGATCAGATTAGCAAACTGCGGGGTGGGAAAATGCAAACGTCAACATTTGCTGTCTAATGTCACAGGCCTCAATGTCCAATGTAAAACTAGAACCCCAGACCGATTTGTGCAACGTTTGTGCAACTCAATGTCAAAAGGGCACAATACAATTCAAGTTAGTGGATTCAGGCAGAACTCAGGTCAATCAGAGTTTTTTTTTGGATAACATTATTCAGCAACAGTTGCAATTATTCTAATCTGAAGCTGATTTAATAACACATTATTTACTGTCTTGTCAGATTCAGGAAGACTCATAATATGTAAGGCAACTGGATGACTGTGGTTATCAACTTCAGTTTCAACACACTCAATTTAACTCATTTATTTATATCTCTTCATGGTCTCATCCCTTCTTCCAGTGTAAACTTTGCCAGTGCTGCAATCCCCTCCCCCAAGGTCTTCATTCCTCTGGTATCAGCCACTTGTAGTGCTTCCCTCTTCATTTCCTTACCATTGACAGTCCTACTTTCAGCTGCCTAGGTATTATGTTCTGTAATTTCCTCCTCAAATCTGTCTGCTGCGCCACCTCCCTCTCATTTAAAGCCCACTTCTTTTGACATATCTTTGGGGCACCTCTCTCACTGTATCCTTCCTTAGCTTAGCTACCTTTACCTCACACTCTTGTGAGGTGCCTTATAACATTGTTCTACATTAAAGCTGATACATAAATTTATGTCATTGTTGCTGTAATATTGCGGATGCTGTTTTGCAATCCGAAAAAGCCAACAGGATTTATTTTTAGAGAATCGAAAGGGAAACACATGTTTATGGGGGGGAGTGGGGAGAAAGAGTCCCTCTGGGCCACAGGGTGCCCAATCAGGAAGGCCTCTTCAACCCTGAACCCAACCCCACAAGGCAGAAGACCCACCTGCCATTGGCACTTAAATACCGCAAGGCAAGGCGGCCATCCACCACCTTCCCCACTGCTGGTAAAATACCTGCTATATTGGGAAGTGACAGGCAGGCCACTACCTGCCCTCCCACCTGATTTTCCAACCTCCACCACCCCCTGCCTCTTCCCCCAACCCCACCCCTGTCCCACTTGCTGGGCTCCTCAAGGCATCAGAAAATCCTGGCATGGAAATGAATATTAACAGCCTCTAGTTATCACAATTGTCAAATCAAATTATGACTAAATTTAACAGTTTTCCTTCAATAAAATAATCAAGTATTTCCATTCAGAAAACATCTTTATCATAAATTCTTTTATTTTGCTTGATTCTAAAAAATTTACAAGAATCATCAATAAATTAAGTAGGTACATTAGAACACAAAACTGAGGTAGTTCAATAAGGACCACAGGTTAAGTTAGCTGGCTATCACAAATGACCACTGGTTTGAATTTGCAAAGTATCATGGTATCCTTAAAGCAAGGGAGTTAGGGAGGAAAATGGGACTGTCATGAATGTGTAATTATGTTAGAGATTTTAGGACAATCATTTTAAAGATACATTTCTGTTTTCAAGTCTTTACATTGAGTAAAATAGAAGTCGGGACAGACAACAGGCACCTTTATGTTTTTATTCAAACCTGGTCAGACTCATATCTCTAGAGCTGGCTACAAAAAGTCATTAAAATGCAAAAGTGCCCTCCAGCAATGTCCATTGTATCCACTAAAAATGTGCGAAAACCCCTTGGCTTCTAAAAAAACAGGAAGGGACTTCAAAGGACCACTAGAAAAATTAACTTCTTTGCCTCATGAAACAATGACTCCTTGAAAATTAGCATAGCAGCCATTTTTGTGTTTTTTGAACTGTATGAAGGAGTCTACAAGAAGCCATCTTGTGTGGCAGTGTGAGAGACAGTAGCAGCAATACCCAGCTCTCAACTAAAACAGCTAGGAATCCCTAAGAACACCAAGAGACATCAGAGGTGTTTTCCCTCTGTCACTAGAAGTCAGAGACGAAGGTTCTAAGAAACCAACTGCTGTTCTGCTGAAACGGTCCAGGCTATTTCAAGTGTCACAACCACAGAACTAGCGAGGAACAAGAAACCTCTCTCTCCCAGAACCTGCTTGACCTGCTGAGACCACCTGAAAAAAGCAAATATTTCAAATATTTGAATGCAGAAGCCATCGCAGCTGCTAAACTAAACCTCAAGTTGCAACCTCTTCACTTCGAAAAGGAGGAATTCAAGCAACAGGGCTGCAACAATATCTCACAGAGATAAAAGCAAAATACTACCAATACTGGAAATCTGAAACAAAAACAAAAATTGCTGGAAAATCTCAGCAGGTCTTATAGTATCTGTGGAGAGAAAGACAGAGTTAACATTACGAGTCCATGACTCTTCTTCAGAACTAAAGAGAAGTAAAAATGTGGTGAAACATATATTGTTTAAGGGGAGTGGGACAGCTGAAGCTGGATAGAAGGCCAGTGATAGATGGAGGCAAAGGAGAGATTGCAAAAGATGCCAAAAACAAAAGGTCGGAGGGGTGTTGATGGTGGTGATACTGGCTAAAGGAGGTACTAATAGTAACATTAAGAGTAGAAAGCAAAATGAATCAGTGACAGATGGCCCTGGTGGGGGTGGGGTGGGGGGAGGTGACGGTGTGGGAAAAAAGATCAAAATAGGCTAAAAGGTGGGGATGAAACAATGAATGGAACTAAATTAATAATAAAAATAGGTGAGAAAATATATATATGTATATAAAAATTAAAAAGATAAATATTTGAAAAAAAGGGATCAAAAAGGGGTGAGGATGGAGGACAGTGTTCATGGTCTGAAGTTGTTGAAATCAATATTCAGTCTGGAAGGCTGTAAAGTGCCTAATTGGAAGATGAGGTGCTGTTCCTCCAGTTTGCGTCGGGCTTCACTAAAACATTGCAGCAGGCCAAGGACAGACATGTGGGCGTGAAAGCAGGGTGCTGTATTGAAATGGCAAGCGACAGGAAGGCCTGGTCATGCTTGTGATTGATTTGAAATCTCATCTTCACTTATCTTTTTCTTTTATCTGCACTTAATTTTTGTGTCTGTATTTTAGTTAATAACTTTATCAATTTCACACAAGTAACTTTCAGCAGTAGCTTTGTAATAAACTAACCTTTATCTTGTTTAAGACTAAAGCTTGTCTGCTGGGTTTCTTTTGGAAAAGTATACTTTATTCATAAAATATCTGAAAGAACGTTATAAAACATTTCAAAATGGCCGTCACAAAAAGTGCAATCATATTCAACTTTTCCACATTGATTGTACTGAAGTACCTCTTGATCTATGAACATTACAGACATTTCAAAATGGTCATTACAGACAGTCAGGCAGTGCAATGGTATTCAATTTATTGACATAGATCATGTTGCACTCAGAGATGCTTCAATACAACTGTGATACATGTAGTTTTCATTGCATACCTTCATTGTGAGTCATACAGCCTGCAGGGTCTATACAATTCCCAGCCCCTCAGTGCACTATGGCAGAAAGGTCTTAGACAGCGACCTTTCCTCATCGCATCTTTGCAGCAGCTGCCCCAAGCCTTAGTGCATCCCTCAGCATATGGTCCTGGACCTTGGAATCTATTTTTTAAATTGAACCACTCAAATTAAAAGGGGGCTACACGCACACACACAAATTCTTAGCCCACGAACCATTTTAAGGAAATGCCTTTTACGTGGTCGCGACAGGATGCATATCTGCCTTTGTGTTCACAGGCAGTATTAATAGCTCCCAAGTCTGTCTGATATGCCAGCACACAACAGTAATATTATGCAAACTGGGAGGTCACTGGAGTAAGGATAGTAAAATTATAGCATTCACTACTAAGACAACCAGACAAGGAGACAAAGATTAAGATTGTTAATGTGTGGCTGGCAAGATGGGGTAAATGGTTCAGATTTCTGGGGCACTGTGACCATGCATATTCATGACTTGGACAAAGGAATAGCAAATTTCATATTCAAGTTTGCAGCTGGCACTAAATTAGGAAGTTTTGGGATGAAAATAAAAAGTTACAAATGGGCATAGGCTAAGTGAGTGGGTACAGATGGTGTTCAGAGTTTGGAAGTGTCTGCTTTAGATATGAGAAAGACAAATCAGAGTGTTTGCTTAATGGGGACAGACTACAGGCTGTAAAAGCAGCAACAGGGTATATGTCTACATACAAAAAAGAAACTTGTATTTACATAGCATCTTTCATAACCACAGGATGTTCCAAAGCTCTTTATAGACAATTAAGTACTTTTAAAGGGTAGTGACTGTTGTAATGTAGGAAACAAATCACTAAAAGCTAATGCATAGGTATAAAAAATTTTTTTTTGAAAAGCTCATAGAATGGTGGTCTTTATTTCCAGAGGGTTGGAATATAAAAGTAAGGAAGTTTCAATTGTACAGAGCCACCTGCAGTACTGTATTCAGCTTTAGCCACCACAGCTCAGCAAAGATAGATTAGTCTTGAAAGGTTTGGTCAGCACAGACTGACCAAAATCATACCTGGGCTAAAAGGATTTGATTATGAGTTCAGGTTTCAGCGAGTATAGATGATTGAGAGATGATCTAATTGAAATCATTATTAGAAGGATTTATAGGGTAGATACAGAGAAACTATTTCCGCTAGTATGGAAATCCAGAACAATGGAGCATAATCCTTACACCCTGGTAAAGGTTTTCAGGAGTGAAATCAAGAAACAATTTTTCACACAAATGGATAATGAAATTCTGGAGCTTTCCCCCAAAAGGTTGGTAGGTGCTGGGACAATTGCAATTTTCAAGACTGCAATCAATGGATTTTCGTTAGACAAGGTATCAAGCTACACAGGCTAGAGGTGGAAATATGGAGTTGAGGCGCAGATCAGTCACAATGAATGCTGAAGCAGGCTCAAGGGCTGAATGGCCTACTCACGTCCCTATATTTCTATCTAAAAGAAATTGCCAAATAAAGAAAACTTTTTTACTTCTGACAAACTCAAGGTAACTGCAAGAATGCCCAATTCTCTATCACTCTGTCATTCTGTTGGGTGGGTTCATTAAATAACCTAACTAGGCCAATCGTTTATTAAATACTGACTCACAATATTTACATAACACAGGGCTGTAGACCACATGGGAATGTTTACCTTTAGCTTTAGTTAAGTAGCGTAAAGACAAATTAAAACCATTACTCCTACTTGCAGTGTAATGAAATGATTATCATCTGATGAACAGAAACATGCAGCATTATGTCCATTACACAGTGGGTTTTGAGTCATTTATACTGGAACAGGTCCCAGGGTAGCTAGCACTTCAATGAATTTCAATTAATTCCTGATAGACTGCAGTACAGTTGACAGGTATGCTTCCATCTATCCTTAGGTCATACTATCACTACAAGGTTCTAGATAGGTTTATTGATAAATGTCATCAAAATACACAGTGATCTATAGTTCATAAAGAAATATGAAAAAATGGTGGAAAGGTAACCTTTCAGAACAGGTATTATAGTTGACCAAATCTTGAAGAAAATAAATATATTATGTATCTAGCATCTGTTGTCCTAATATCTCCGTCTTCAGCTCACTATCAAATTTAGCCTTATTACTTGCCTCTGAAGCATCTTGATGTTTCCCTACGTTAAAAGCGGTATATAAATGCAAGTTGTTGTTGTACTGGGCTCTTATTGCTCCATAATTCTATTCACTGCAAAACAATTCTATTATTATACACTCATTTTTCCTTTGTTACAACATGACCACACTTCAAAAATACTTTAATCTGCTCTAAAATAAAATAAATCTCAATTTCACTGCTTGTGCAATCACAGGGTGATATCACAAGCTGCAGCTTTCAAGCAACAAACAAAAAGCAAAAATAAATTGAGTTTCTGTGTGCTGTACAGAGTAATATACCCTAGATTATGTTTCAAGGGAGAAACACATCTCAAAATTCGGAGACTAATAAACCCCTCAACCATCCCTCATGCACATCTGATGTTATCGCAGCTTCTCAATGTGTTACCACCTAATAAACACTGCAGACACTGGCATCCTTCCCTTATTCTTCATCCTATAGCAAATCAATAAAAGCAAGGCTTTTATTGTTGTAGGTGTTCTCTCAAAGCATATTTTCTCCAGAAAATAGAATAAACTAAATGTGCAAACCTGTTGAAAGCTCAAGCCTACGTGCTAATCTACCCTGTTGTACCACATCCTTACATTGTTATAATGCACTTGATGACTGATTAACAAACTTTCACTGGAGTTCATGTTACTGCTGATTAAACAGTTCGAATATTTTGAAGGACCAATGAGCCTTTGAATGCACACTGTCATAGAAAAAAAAAATCAAACATAGTTATGGAAGCTTTAAAAAAGTCATTTAAGTTAATGTCCTTTTTTTTCATAATTCATTAATTTACAACCATTTTAACAAATCTTTGTTTGCACTGGCATTTTATTCCAGATAAGCACCAAAAGATTTATTCCTCAGACAGTGTTCAAGGTTTTCCTGCAATGCTGTGTGATGTCATTTCCCTGAATCTCCAATCTGCAGCAGTCTGATTGACGCTGCACCACAGATATTGGAAATACACCAAAAGCTGCACCTAGAAATGTTCCACTCTGAAATGAAACCGATATCAGCTGCAATGTGCTACATTTTCAATGTGCTACGTTTTAAATGTGTAACTTGTCTCTAAGTATCAGTCATGTTTGCAGAACCCTTCTTTAGTTCAACGATGATTAATTTTGCATGGAACTTAACTCTGTTACTGCATTTATTCCCCCCATGGCAATTTTTTAGCTACTGCTATAATTTGTATCAAAGGTACCCAACAATGGCTATTTCGCAACAAACAATATATGATTCTCTGGTTAATATTAAGTACATGCTAACTATATCGCAAAAGTCCATTATCAGACCAGTGCTCAAAGACTTCAAATGCAAAAGTCAAGAACTCAATCAGTCCAGTTATTCTAAAATAGTACTATTAGGCAATGACATTTACTAATATTTAATCACCAGGAGGATCAAAGCCTGAAGTTCCCTTCACACAATATTTTAGTTACTTCAAATAATGGAAAAAACATGGAAGTAACCCAATTATAACCCTGCTCAGGCACACTTCTTAAACAGCTTCGAACAAATGTAGTGTTACCAGCTTTTATTGTGGGTCAGTCTACAGAATATTCCATCCCCTCTGCACTACAATGATGGAATGTGGATCTGCACCAGCAGTCCTTCACATATTTATCTGTGTAGTGGTGATCTGTCCAGGGACAGGTCCTCTTATCATTTCTCCATGTCTCGTGGTCTTGCATTTTGCTCATTTAGTTGAATGCTCTTCCAAACAACTGAAGAGGAATAAGCAATACGATTGGGGAAAAGAATACGAGGTGGTTTCCCATTGCCTTCGAGCGCTTTGAAAGCAAACACAAGTCCTTCCTGTAAGCAGCAGGTGTCCTTCAACGTTCTGACTCTTCCGCCATCACCACTAAAAATTCACTGATTCCGTCATTAGCCATGGCACATAACCTTGAGCATGGGATCCTTAGCTCGTCCTGAAATGACTCGCAAAAAGGAGATGTCAATCAAGCACCCCGCCCTCCCCCCGAGGTCTGAAATGATCTTGCTAGCCTAACATATTAAACTCCTGATTTCTAATACACTGTTTTCTATTTGGTAAGGCAGGTGGTTGAGTGGAAGGCCATCACAATTGCTTAAGATCCTCTATACCAAAATGAAATCAACGTAAGTAGAATTTCTGTTTGTTTGATATGGAATGTACACTCCCTCCCCATTAAGTACACACAGGAGCAGAGAATTTACATACAAATTGACATCCTTTCTCCACTTACAAAAGTATATAGCACCAGTAAGCTTCTACTGCTTGTCCAGACAGAACCATCATGCAATGGAGAGCATTGGCTGATAGTTATCTCATTACAGATCAGCACCTCCAGGTTTCCTCAATGAGCCTGGCTACCTGACCATTCAATAAAATGATCTGGTTCCTGGAATCAACTTGGTTCCAACTTTCCATCATCAGCTGTGTCATCTTAGGGTCAATGCAAAGAGATTCCCCACTTACCCTCCTTCCCAAGGAACAAATACCCGTAACGCCTTCCCACTGCCATAGTCAGCATAGTCACAAAGCTAGGGAGAGAAAAAGCCATGAAGGAATTTCAATATGTCAATGAGAATTTTAAATTAGAGGAACTGGGGGACCAGGAGCAATTGTAGTCACAGAGGACAAGAGTGATGGGTAAGTGCAAATCCATGTGGGATAGGATCTAAGGAACAGAATTTTGGATGAGCTGAAGTTCAGAGCATGGAAGCAAGCCAACAGAACATACAACAGTCCAGCCTGGAGGTAACAAAGGCACCTATGTTTCAACAGCAGACAGGCTGAGGCAAGAGCAGAGGCAGACAATACCAGAGGGGCAAATTTGTGATAGAAAGAATGTGCTGTTGGAAGGTTAGCTCTCAGTTTAATCTATGCCAAGATTGGGAGCAGTCTCTTTCAAAGAGGTGGGTGTCATCTGTGCTCATGTAGAAGTCGATTGCATCCCTTCAGATGACGTCGCCAAGGTGCAGCACGTTGATCAGGAAGGTAAAGGAATGAAAGGTAGATCCTTGGCAACAGTGGAGGAAGAAAGTCCACTACTATCATCACCAAATATTTAAACCAGCTGCTTTTGAAAGGGACTTTAGCAAAGAAATGGGCATTCTGTGAGATCAGCACTCCACTTAGGATGTTGAACAGGAAGAGGGGCTCCAAATTTCTTCCATTTGTTGCAGATTCAACCTGGGCAGTTGTTAAGTGGAAGCCATACACTTACCCATAGAAAGGGAAAAAGGGAACACAACTCAAGAACTGGTAGTTTTAATAGAACCAAAATGATCCCTCTTCCTATACCACCAATAAAGCTTTCCTTAGATTTACTTATGCACGAGTTAACCCTACCTCCTAATTATACTTCTTTCCTTTCTCATTGGATAACTAGAGAGAAATGCTGAATTCCAGCTTTGGCAACATTTCCATCTAACAGTTCAGAAAATGGAGGTCTCGAGTCACATGTAGCAGCAATTTTGTTGAAAGGCACAGATGAAATGAAGATAGATTGCAAGTAATCCTAGACGATATTAAGCATACCACTAGATAAATATAAATTGTTACCTTTAGCATTTGGTTGCACGCTGAAGATTAAAATCTATTATACTTACAGTGCATTGAAAAGTCTGCCCACAACTCAAACCAAATGGCTTCACCTATCCTGCTATTTTCTGACAGATTTTCTTTTGCAATGTAACACAAAGGAGGGACATGATTATTTAACATGCAAATCATATTTTTATTCACTTATAGGGCGTCACATACTGCTACTGTCTGCACAATATATTTCTCCATGAAGTTAGAATGGAGCATAATGAATAAGAAAATTTCCTGTTTAACAATGTTAATAAACGAAAATCATGCATTTGTTTTTGTTCTGAAGGGGAATAGTTGCAACACTTGGCCTCCATTGTGGCAATAATTTCCTCTCTGATGCCTACTGGGATCCACTGCTAACACAAAAGTGCATTAGAAACCATGCAAATTATCCCACTAATATTTAATCAGCAAAAGGGATTGTGCCAAGATACATAAAGAACATAAAATTATGCAGATGTAGAAATGAAACAATAATATTGGCAGAATACAGAACACCCTTTACAGAGATGTAATGACATTCGTATCTGCCACTAATGGCTAATGCTTGCCAATTATCACATCATGTCCTTTGGATAATGGTTATGGTGTGAATCAACAACCACCCAAATGCTTCACAAGGCTGCAAGACATGTGTCAGTGCTCTGCAAGTGCGTTCAGGTTCATAACAGTCACAATGCAGCAAACTGTTGCACAGTCAAAACCTTTTACATTTACACATGATAAAAATTTGGCAATAGCTAAAAATGTCTCACAATTTTATCATTACATTTTATAAAGTATAAATGGTACAGAGTTCCAAGGTCTGTTTGGGCCAAGACTTTGGATCCTGGATGTCTTTACACAATGATCCCACTATTTATGGGTAGGCAGGGAGGAAACAGAGGCATGTATCTGACAGTGGGAAACCTGAAAATAACGGACATCTTCCCAAACTTAACAGTCAACCTTCATTACTTGCTATTTTTTACTTTTTAAGCTAATGGCCAGCTGGCTGCAGGGCAGGACAATCCAGGGTAGAAAGCTGCAGTCAAGAGACCTTTAAGTTTGGCCCCAGCAATTTTTAAAAGTTCCTTTATGGGCTACGTCAGCATTTATTGCCCATCCCTAATTGCCTTTGAGAAAGTGGTGGTGAGATGCCTTCTTGAACCACTGCAGTAGATGTGGTGTAGGTACACCCACAGTGCTGTTAGGGAAGGAGTTCCAGGATTTTGACTCAGCGACAGTGAAGGAAGCTTTCAAGTTAGGATGGTGAGTGGCTTGGAGAGAAACATCCAGGTGGTGGTGTTCCCATCTATCTACTGCTCTTGCCCTTCTAGATGGTAGCGGTCATGGGTTTGGAAAGTGCTGCCTATGAAGCCTTTGTGAGTTTCTGCAGTGCATCTTGTAGATGGTACACACTGCTGCCACTGTTCATTGGTGACGGAGGGAGCGAATGTTTGTGGATATGGTGCCTATCAAGCCAGCTGCTTTGTCCTGGATGGTATCAAGCTTCCTGAGTGTTATTGGACCTACATTCATCCAGGCAAGTGGGGAATATTCCATCACACTCCTGACTTGTGACTTGAAGATGGTGGACAGGCTTTGGGGAGTCAGGAGGTGAGTTACTCTGACCTGCTCTTTTAGCCATAGTATTTATATGGCTAGTCCAGTTCAGCTTCTGGTCAATGGTAACTCCCCAAGATGTTGATAGTGGAAGGTTCAGCAATGGTAATGCCATTGAATGTCAAGGGACAATGGTTGGATTCTCTCGTTGGAGATGGTCATTGCCTGGCACTTGTGCAGCGTGAATGTTACTTACCACTTGTCAGCCCAAGCCTGGATATTGTCCTGGTCTTGCTGCATTTGGACAGGGACTGCTTCAGTATCTGAGGGTTTTTGAATGGTGCTGAACATTGTGCAATCATCAGCGAACATTCCCACTTCTGACCAGTTAGAATAAATTAGGGGTTGGTGTTAAGGGTAGAGGGTGAGGTCCAATTGCAAGGGGTGGCAGATTGTTGGAGGGAAGAGATTTTTCTGGTTGTTCAATCGTGGAGAGAAAAGCATTGGAATAGAAGAGCTGGTCTGAGAGGTCAGGGGAAGCACCCTTGCTTCTCCTGGCCCACAAGTATTGCTAGAAAAGCATGTACTGGCTGAATCTGGTTGCTCTCTTCTCCCTTAAACTGCCGTGTCTCCTGAGTCTTGGGAAGCCTGCCTTCCAGTGATTAAATTTAAATGGTTCCCAAAATCTGTGGAACGGCAGAGTCTCATTTAAATATTACAATCACAGACATGCCTTTCAGTGGGCTACGCAGAAGCATCCAAAACCACTGTGGTTAAACTGGAACTCAGCACATTTGTAATGGGTTGGTGTTGGGTTTCACATTTTTGACAATTTATCCACACCTGACCTCTCCTGCTCATTGCTAAAACCTTCCCATCCTACCCCGCTTCGATGCATGCAATACAGATAAAGGACAAAATTGCTTTGCATCAATGCTACAATGATAATCTGAAGTAAACTCCCACATATAGGAGAAAATTGTTAGTAGAAAACACTCTACAATGTAAAACAAATTTAATTGTCAAAATTTGGCACATCGTCACACTTGAGGTTACTGGAATACTCCAGATGAAAAGAAATCACACAGCTTCCTGTTAAAAAGAATTAGTGTTATTAAATGAATGGTGGAGAGCTTATTATACCCAACAAACTTTTCATCAGATGCACCTCCAAGAGCAGCCTGTACTGAGATTAAGTTTTGTACGCATAACAGCTTCTAACCATCACTCTACCAGAAACCTGTACTGTACAGGATTTTAAATCAAAATGGCTCCACAGGGACTGCTATGTTTTTATCCTCTATGCTATCGACTACAATCACAACTGTACTGATTTCTGAATAAATCAATTCATGAAACATATGAAGAATCAAGAAACAAAAGATGTATACAGGAACTGCATTTTGTCATATTAGAAATTCTAGTTGACATGGGAAGTTATAATGAGATTAAAAGAAGTCAATTCTGGATAACTTCATGCCTGACACAAACACTGAAGATTAACTACAGGTGGAGTATCCTTTATCCGTAAATCTGAAAACCGAACATATCCACACACAAAACCGCACTTTTTCTGAATTTCATTGATCTTTAGCACGGGAAGTCCCTGAGCCGAGCCAACACCAACCTCGCTGACCACACCCAACCTTTAGTTCAGGATATCCCTGACCTGAGCCAATACGACCCAAGCCAACATAAACCTCGCCAATCACACCCAGCCTTTAGCACGGGAATTCTAGTTGTTTGTCTGCTCTGTTCACATTGCGAATTTAGTGGTGAACACATCAAAAAGACCATCAGATACCCTTATGGTTAACCATGAGAAAAGGAAAAGGAAACATAATTCATTATCAATTGTTAAGTAGAGTAATAGCAGAAACTTGACCATGGTTCATCTGTGAGCCAACCAAGTGAGGAGTATGGGGTGGGTATCACCACCATATATGACTTAAAGAAGCAGAAAGGCAAATTGTTGAAATTTTATATTGAAAGTGATTCACAAAAGTTAATGAATAACAGGAAACTTTTGCATAGGTCGAAAAATGGTGAACGTGACAGTGATATAATGGAGTGGATTTGTCAGCACAGGAGTGAAAGGTTTTCACTGACTGGCCCATTGATCATGCAGAAAACCACAATCTACCACAAAGAACAGAGGCTTGAGGTGTATGTGAATACATGACAGGTTGGTTACAAAAATTCAAGCAGCGTCATGGTTTCAAGTTTTTGAAAGTTTGTGGGGATAAAGCATCTGCAGACCATGACGCACTAAAGCTTGGGGCAGCCGCCGCAAAGGCACAATGGGGAAAGGTCGCTGTCTAAGACCTTTATGCCACAGTAGTGCACCGAGGGGCTGGGAACTGTTGAGAGCCCCTCGGGCTGTACAACTCAAAATGAATGTATGTATTGTATTATAATTGTATTGAAGCACCTCAGACTGCAACATGATGCATGTTGATAACTCCAATACCATTGTCTGCACTGACCATATTAAAATGATCGTAATATTCATTGATTGTATTGATGCACCTTGTGACCATGTGCAAAAGCTGAATCTGATTGTACTTTTGTGATGGTGATTTGGAAATGTTTTGGAATGTTCTTCCAGACATTTTATGAATGAAGTATATTTTTCAAAAAAAGAATCTGCAGACCATGACACCTCTGAAAATGTTACTGATGAATTTGCTATGCTAATTACAGACCTTTCCCCCAAACACAATTACAATGCTGACGAAACAAGTCCGTTCTGGCGGTTTGTCCCTAGGAAAATGCTAGCAACGGCTGAGGAGGATACACCAACGGGCGTAATGATACTAAGGCTGATTTCCTTGATTGTGCCAATGCAGCTGGCACACACAAATGTAAATTGGCTGTAATCGGGAAGGGCAAATGTCCCAGTGCTTCAAGGGTATTCGGACATTGCCTGTTCACTACTATGCCAATAAGAGCACCTGGGTAACTAGGGACATGTTTTCTGGTTGGTTTCATAACCATTTTGTACAAGAGGCACATTCTCATTGTCGGGTTGAAAAAACTGTAAAATCATTTTGCTCCTGGAGAATTGTTCAGTACATCCCCCTTCTGAATCCCCAATGTAACATCATTCACGCAAGGTCATTAAATTAGCCAACGGAACAAGGTATTCTTGAGTCCATGAAATGTAATACGACTCCTTCTTGAATATTATACTTGGTATTGTCAACAGATGCCTGGGGGTGGAAGGCTTCCGAAAGGACTTTATCGTTAAGGACACCATCTACGCACTTGCTAATGCCTGGTGCCTTGTTGATAAAGACACCGTGACCAATGGCTGGCACAATCTTAGGCCTGCAACAATGTTCATGGAAAAATTTGAAGGTTTGCGTGTGAACAAGGAAAAAAATCTGGTGAACCAGCTCTTTGAGTATGTAAAAAGGTATATCAATGGAATGTGTGAATATGCTGGAGGCTGAGGATATTAAGGAAGTGTTTAACATTGATAACAATGCTCCTGTCATGCATTCTTTGATTGAGGGGGAGATTGTAGAAATGGTGTTAAGTCAAGATCAGCTTGATAAAAAGTGATGACAAGGATGACTGAACATGGTGAAGAAAGTGTCCATAGACAATATTATTAAAATGTCTCAACCGTGTCCGGCCCATCTCCTGCGCATCAGCCTTCACACCTTCCCTCCCAGAACCATGTTAGGATCCCCCTTGTCGTCACTTATCACCCCACCAGCCTCCGCATTCAAAGGATCATCCTTGGCTATTTCAGCCAACTCCAGCATGACCCCACCACCAAACACATCTTCCCTTCACTTCCGCCCGGTGGCATTCCACAGGGATCATTCCCTCCGGGACACCCTGGTTCACTCCTCCATCACCCCCTACACCTCAACGCCCTCCCACGGCACCTTCCCATGCAACCGCAGAAGGTGCAATACCTGCCCCTTTACTTCCCCCCTCTTCACCGTCCAAGGGCCCAAGGACACTCCTTTCAAGTGAGGCAGCATTTCACTTGCACTTCCCTCAATTTAGTCCCAATGCGATTTCCTCTACATTGGAGAGAGCAAACACAGGCTGGGTGACCGCTTTGCAGAACACCCTTTGGTCTGCCTGCAAGCATGACCCAGACCTCCCTGTCGTTTGCCATTTCAACACACCACCCTGCTCTCATGCCCACATGTCCATCCTTGGTCTGCGGCAATGGTCCAGTGAAGCTCAATGCAAACTGGAGGAACAGCACCTCATCTTCCGACTAGGCATTTTACAGCCTTCCGGTCTGAATATTGAGTTCAACAACTTTAGATCATGAACTCTTTCCTCCATCCCCACCCCCTTTCCATTCCCCCTTTTTCCAATAATTTTCATCCATTGTTTTATCTCTTCCTTTTAGCCTATTTCGATCCCTTTCCCCCACCCCCATTTGGGCTGTCACCATGAGCACATTTCTTAGTTAATATCACCACCGTCAACACCTCTTTGTCCTTTTGTCTATGACATCTTTTGGCAATCTCCATCTATCACTGGCCCTCTATCCAGCTCTACCTGTCCCACCGACAACCCCCCCACCCCCTTAAACCAGCTTATATTTCACCTCTTTTCTATTTTTCCTTAGTTCTGTTGAAGAGTCATATGGACTCGAAACATTAACTGTGTTCCTCTCCGCAGATGCTGTCAGACTTGCTAAGTTTTTCCAGGTATTTTTGCTTTTATTAAAACGTGTGATAGGTTGATACTTGCACCCGAACAACGTGCCTTTATTTCATGCTCACTTACAATGTCAATCTACAAAATAAAAGACAAACTTAAAAAACAAAAGCAAATGTTGATGAGGAAGATGAAGCTGGAAGAATTATTCAAGAATGCCTCCCAGCAGATTACATCGACACTCTGAACCCTCTCCTACAAGCAGATGTACAGATGGCGCCACAGATGGGAACTTATTACAGGTATCCGGTATTTATTATTCAGTGACATATCTTACTTTTCTAGCCATTTTATTGACTTTAGACAATAGCCAGCCTATGTTTAGGCTATTGTAATGGAAGTAGGCCTAGTCCCAAATGTGGTATCCGACAACCAAAAGGCCCTGAGGATTTTGGATAACGGATACTCAACCAGTAAAGCGTATTTCCTTCTTATAACACATTCTCACATTTCAGTACATCATCTTAATTCAGAGATATTTTCATTCCTTAATGTAATTTCACGCAAGAATATAACTTTTGAATCTGACGATCCAAAATTGTGCAATGTTGGCTCCATTGCCTAAAGTACGGGTGATTGATACTCACGTCATCTGCCTTACAGCATAGAAGGTTAAGGGGATTTAATAGAGTACTCAAAATTATGAGGGGCTTTGATGGGGTAATTAGGGAGAAACTGTTTCCACTGGCATGAGGGTCAGTAACCAGAGGACACAGGCTTAAGGTGATTGGCAGAAGAACCAGAGGGAGGATGAGGAGAATTTTTCCATATACTGATTTATTATGATTCAGAGTGCATGGCACAAAATGGTGGTGGACACAGAATCAATGGTAATATTTGAGAAGAAAACAATTGCAGGGCTTGGGGAAAGAGCAGGGATGTGGATCAAATGTGAAAGATCATTCTAAGAGCCAGCAAAGGCACACTGGGCCAAATAGCCTCCTCTTGTTCCCTATAATTCTAAGAGCAGCCCGTGTCATTACAAATACTTAATATAAACTAATGCAGTGACACCGATTAATGAGGTCAATGCACACATCATACAATAGTGTATATAATTAAGAATTTAAAATTTCCAATTCACAGTTGAGGAGAAAGTAACCTGAATATTCAAGAGAAATTCTCAGGAACTGTATTGACTTTCTCGATGTGCTCCTCTATGCAAACGTAGTTTACAACCATAAATATTGTGTCCCTAAACTCTGAATTTAACTCTAAATGCAGCTTGACCCAAATCTTCCGATGCCATGTATATGCAGGCAGATGAGCGAATATATAGATCACAAAGACTCAACGACTGAAGTAGACAGCTGACTATGTGGCCGACAGACTACAGAACACATTGTCTGGAAAAAAAACAATTTATATTATAGTCAATGGTAGATCTGCCTTTCATGGTCAGATATCAAATGCAATTGTGTATGAAATTAAAACCTTTTAATTATCCAGATAATGAAAATAATTGTAAAGGTAAAAATGAACAAAGAAGTAGAGTAGATTACAAATTATTCCTATTTAGTTCTTTATTACAATCAATTGAGAACAAAATTAGTTATATAAAAATCAATCATCACTGGTGGTGGGGTGTATTAGCCATGATACAAGTTAAGGAAATCAACTTAAATTCATGCTCATTTACCAAGTGAAAACAGCTATCTTCCTCAAATTAAACTTAAAACATACTTTTTGTGATACAAGGACCATACCTTGTTTGTGAACTAGTAATTGGCTCAATTTAGTGACAAAGAAGATGAAAAAGTACTTTTTAATTTAGTTATTCTTGTTCATTACAGTGTAAGTAAATTATTTTAAGGTTTATTAAACTACAGAAAGAAAAATAGCAATTGACTTTAATACTATGAACACCATTTAAAAAGAACGAGGAGAATCTGAATGAAAATTGCCACACTTCCACTGGTGGCATCAAAGGTGATCTCCTTAATCTCACCGGGTGAGTGGTCCCAAACTCTAAGGGGCTTGGGCTGGAAACATCTCTGAACTGTTTCCAAGTGTGGAACTGGTTCACAGCGGTGTTGCCAGCAAACAAACTACTGCGCCAAGTTACATAGAATTTACAACACAGAAACAGACCATTCAGCCCAACAGCTTTATGCTGGTACAAAAACAAAAAACTGCAGATGCTGGAAATCCAAAACAAAAACAGAACTACCTGGAAAAACCCAGCAGGTCCGGCAGCATCGGCGGAGAAGAGAAGAGTTGACGTTTTGAGTCCTCATGACCCTTCAACAGAACTGAGTGAATATTAGGAGAGGGGTGATTTATAAGCTGGTTTAAGGTGGGGGGGGAGAGAAGTAGGGGTGGTGGTGTGGTTATTAGGGACAAGCAGTGATAGGAGCAGATAATCAAAAGATATCACAGACAAAAGAACAAAAGAATACAGAGGTGTGATATTATCTAAACGAATGTGCTAATTAAGAATGGATGATAGGGCACTCAAGGTACAGCTGTAGTGGGGATGGAGTGGAAAGGCTAGCAGGGCATAAAAGATTTAAAAATAATGGAAATAGGTGGCAAAAGAAAAATCGATATAAGTTATTGGAAAAAACAAAAGGAAGGGGGAAGAAACAGAAAGGGGGTGGGGATGGAGGAAGGAGTTCAAGATCTAAAGTTGTTGAATTCAATATTCAGTCCGGAAGGCTGTAAAGTGCCTAGTTGGAAGATGAGGTGCCGTTCCTCCAATTTGCGTTGGGCTTCAATGGAACAATGCAGCAAGCCAAGGACAGACATGTGGGCAAGAGAGCAAGGTGGAGTGTTAAAATGGCAAGCGACAGGGAGGTTTGGGTCATTCTTGCGGACAGACCGCAGATGTTCTGCAAAGCAGTCGCCCAGTTTACGGTTGGTCTCTCCAATGTAGAGGAGACCACATTGGGAGCAATGAATGCAGTAGACTAAGTTGGTGGAAATGCAAGTGAAATGCTGCTTCATTTGAAAGGAGTGTTTGGGCCCTTGGACGGTGAGGAGAGAGGAAGTGAAGGGGCAGGTGTTGCACCTTTTGCGTGGGCATGGGGAGGTGCCATAGGTGGGGGTTGAGGAGTAGGAGTGGCTTTATGCTGGTGTTTGTGTTCCACACAAATCTCCTCACACCTTACTTCATCTAACCCTGTCAATACATCCTTCTGTGCCTTTCTCCCTCATGTATTTATCCAGTTTCCCATAAATACATCTATGCCTGCCACCTCAACCATTCCATTGGGCAATGAATTTCACATTCTCACTACCCTCTCCAGTAAAGACATTTTTCCTGAAATACTGATGGGTTTTATTAATGACCATCTTATATTTATGGCCTCTGGTTCGGACTTTCTTACAAATGGAAACATCTTCCCCACATATACCAAATCAAACTCCTTCATAATTTGAGAGGTTAATAAGGTCACATCATAGGGGGCACTTTAGAAAAGAGAAGACTAGCTGTTCAGACTTTCCTGATATATACCTTCTCAGTTCTGGTATCATCCTTGTAAATTTTCTTTGCACCTTCTCCAGTGCTTCTCTATATCCTCTTTTGTAACGTGAAGATCAGAATTGGGTACAGTACTGTGTGGTCTAACCAAGGGTCGATACAAGTTTAAATTAGCTTCTCGATTTTTGAATTCTGCTCCACTAGAAATGAACCCAGTGCTTTGTTTGTATTTAAAGAAGTTTTGGAGTTTTTTTTTAAATCCTGTGTTGCTATTCCTAAATCTCTTTATGCATATACCACATTTAGACTCTAATTTTCCAAGGAGCAAAATGCTTCATCCTACCAAAATACACCACCTCACATTTTATATTGGAATTCATTTTCCATTTACATACCCATTTTTCAAATTTAACGAATCCTCACGTTTTGTCGCAGTCTTCCTCAGTATTAATTGTAACCCCCAATTTTGTATTGCTCGCAAATTTTGCTATAGTGTTTCTGATTCCCAAGTCCAAATCGTTTATGCGAATGGTGAACAATAGTGGTCCCAGCACGGATCCCCACAGAGCACCACTTCCCTTTTACCGCCAGTCTGAGTAACTAGTTCCTAGGTGAATGCTACCCAGCCTTTGTCATCGTTTGTTGCAAATAGATAGTATCCTTGTACAGCTGGTGCAAAGTTTGCTTTTTCAGAGCTTGGTGTCTTTGGGAATTTAATCCATGGGTGTGAGATGGGTGGGTTAACCAATATATTTACGGGTCCCTTTCTTTTATTTAAGTCACTCCGATTTGTTATGCCTTTCCAAGGTGGTTCTGTGGAAGATCCTGCCCTGAAGGTGTCTTCCTCCCTAAACATCATTTACACTCTGCTCTGATCCTTAGATTTTGACTGCTATGCATTTTCCAATTCCATCCATGTCTCTTCTTTGGAGAGTGCTTTTTCTTCCTCTCCTCAGATACCATGATGGTTGATGGGCTTATTCCCCAAAATGATTCATGTATATCACAAGCCAATGATGCATCTGTGAAGATATGACCAAAAGAATTTAGGGAAAATATTACTTTTTTTTTTAAAAACAACAGATCTGTAGATCAGCAGTTGTGAAAATCAAGATTATTTTGTAAGCTGTGTTTTCTATTCAGATGTATGATATGCATATGCAAGATGACAATAAATGTTAAAATTTAGATATTGCTACATAAAGTGACAGTATGATTCATGTCAAGATGCAGGAAAGAGTAAATATGGGGAGGAATACTCAGTTAGCTGACATGAGCAAACAATAAACGTCCTGCATTTTCTTTCTTCAGGGCGATCTTCCATTTTGTGTCTCCATAACACAGTTGACAGCTGCTCTAAATCAATCACAAACCTGGCACCACAGAGCACCATTCAGGCCATTCTGAGGTACTGAGAGACATATCCACTTTCTCTTCATGATCGAATCTTTTTCCAATTGTGACACATTCACATTTCAACATTCACAATAAGCATGCATAAAAAAATTATTGGACGTCAGGATTGGTCTGTTTTTTAAATCAGCTGAGAAGCTCCCAACTGGATGAGGAGAACTAAAATATTGGATCAATGTTGGGGGAGGAGAAAGGAGCATCTAAATATGTGTAAGAAATGTCTGATGGATTGGTGGTGGGGAACTTTATGTGAAAAATGCTCCCTAGCCCTTACAATCTTGATAAGCCCACAGACACCCTCAGCATCAACTATTGTTAGAGCTCTCATGATGATCCTTTAAATCTCCTTAAGGCAATGGTTTGCCCTCTGGTAAAAGCAAAATACTGCGGATGCCGGAAATCTGAACAAAAACAAAAATACCTGGAAAACTCAGTAGGTCTGACAGCATCTGCGGAGAGGAATACAGTTTATGTTTCGAATCTGTATGACTCCTCATCAGAACTCTTCTGATGAAGAGTCATATGGACTCGAAACGTTTGCTCTCTGGTGTTGTGTTTCGGGTTGTCCATTCTTGCTCTTTTATTGACTTGTTATGTACTGCAACTGTGTTAAGGCTTGCATGTTGTGGATGTTAGCAGCTCATTTAAGAAAAAGCTCATCTGCTATTTGATGCCATTTATACTTCATCAGGGGTCCCACGACTTTCCTTTAGGCACTCATCCAGCCAAAGCTGTTGCCATTTTCTGGAGGTGCATGGCAATTGATGTTGGCCAGTAACAGATAGTACCATCTACTGTAAAAATGAGCTACCATAAAGACACCGGAGCTGAAACCATACCACATGTTTAATACCTGTGTTCAATGAGCAATAGAACCTTGTACTTATCAGAAAAAAATGGAATTAATTGATTGTGTTCTGCTCTCATAATTTTGAAGGCAACTTGTCATCTGCTGATTTAAAATAAAGAGGGGCAATCTCCTCTAATTTCTAAGCTACTTTCTATCTTAAAGTCATTAAAAATCCTCCTGCAATCCTGACACTAGAGTCACTGGATAGTTACAAAAAAAAACTTGTCAATTGTTTCAGACTAACATTATAACAACCTGGTGTAAACCTTATGCGAAATTCCCCAATTTCTTCATAAACTCCTTTAAATAGGCTTTTCATTCTTTCTCCCTCCAGCATAGTTTCCTGGTGAATTTACATTTTCAAGTTATTTGGGGGAAACTCATCTTCAGTTAAAAGTAAGCCAATCTCGTTAACAAAAGTCTAATATTCATTTTTGCTTTTCACGCTAGTAAATTTCTTCAATTAGATCTTATAATCATATTATTATATCTTCGACCAATTTGATTCTGTACAGCAATTGATTATGCTAAGAAAATATGGACAATACCATTAATGGCTTATGTTTTTGTAGCACCATTAATGTAGTACAATGCCCCAATGTGCTTTACAGGTGCATGATCAGACAAATATTAACACAAAGCCCAAGAAAAGCTTGGTCAAACAGGCAAGGCTTAAGGAGCATCTTAAAAGAGGGAGAAGTGGAGTGGTTTAGGGAGGGAATTCCAGAGCTTAGGGCCTGAATAGCTAAAGACGATCTTACAGATTAGCTGCAAATACACAATTTGGGCATCACTGCCCATGCAAATCAATGCCTTCTTCTCACTGTACATACTGATGCTACAATACTAGAATCCTTTTGCATTTATATGATACTGATTCTAAATAGAGGATGTCAAATTTTAAAGGCCTAAAATAAAAGTAATGCACTGTATCTTAGAGAATAATAAATTGGGAAGCTCCGAGCCTCAGTGCACGTGCTGTTTCGCAGTTTGTCTAGTTTCAATAAAGGAGGAAAAGTCAGTTTGAGATTCGAGTAATGCATTAAAGAGTATTTTACTCTAAATGCATGCATACATGCTATAGATATTGTGGTGGTGATTGTTTGGAGGTCATTTAATTGATAGATTAAATTCGGTAATTAATTAGTTTTTTTTTAAATCAGAGCGGCAAATAAGCACACAATGCAGTACTAAATATGGATTTTTAAAAATTTAATACACTCATCTAATCAGGAAACTAAGCTATTTCTCACTGGTAACATTGCTACAATAATGAAACACATTAAGATCTGATTAAAAAACTAAATTGGAAGAAAATGGGGCCTAAATAAATAGATGCAAAATTCACATATTAAGATAATTCAATGTACACAATAAACAACTATTTAATTACTAAAATAATCATAGGCATGATGAGGGATAACAATATGTAAACAAAGCAGATGAATTGAAAGATTAAGCATGGCAAGGTTCAAATCACCTATTTTTATTTTAGTGGGTCAAGCATTGCCTAGGACGCTTTATGACCCAAAGTTAGTAATTACTTCTGTTTCAGACTTAAGAGCTTAACAGTAAACATGTTCTACTTCTAATTTCTGCAACACATTACTTAACATTCTCCTTTGAATTTGTAAATTACTTTAGAAAGCTCAGTCACTTAAAATACCTACATTATTGTAGCTGTCACAATCCAATCACTGGGTGACCTTGAGATAGCAAAATGCCATTTTGAAATCATATCACTGCTCTAGATACAACATCATCTGTCATTGCTCCATAATGTTTTGCCCTCGTGGATGACAGGCAAGATTAGCAAGGAAAAGGTCCCGTAAAATTAAAACTGAAAAATCCTGTCCAGTTTCAGCAAGACAAAACCAGATTATTGTAATGCACATAACATGACAATGTAGGCTGGATTTAGCTTGACAATTCCATGTTTCTTACCAGTCTGAAGTCATCATACTTTTTAAATCAGGCTACAGCAATATATATTCTATAACAATTCCATTATAGGATCCATATTATAATCATCACTCTGGAGCTGAGAGATATTGTGCTACAAGCGAACAGCCAGGGGCTGTCATTACCTAAGGTCATACTGATGGACTTATTACCTCTACCACTGAAGGTGGGCAGAGGTAATGTTTTCACCCTGGTTTGTTAGTTTGTTTGCCTGTAAACAACATATCTCAAAAACTAATGGATGAAACTTGGTATTCAGATAGGGACAGCCCAAGTTGGAACTGATTTGTTTTTGGCGAAGATGCAGATCCGGATCCTGGGACTATTTCAAGGATCCTTTTACATTGGGAAATATGGCAAAATGACTTTTTTTAAAAAATATTGCTGATTGTTTTAGAATGTTGTGGATTGTCTCAGCTGCTGCGGGTGAAATTTGTCACAGCTATCAAAATGTGAGCAGAGTTGAGGCTAAGTGACAGGAATCAGAGTGTAATGGGTAATAGATGTTTTTCAGAATGGAGGAAAATTTGTACTGGAGTTCCCCAGGGGTCAGCTTTGGGACCCTTGCTCTTCCTGATGAATATTAATGACCTAGACCTTGGTGTGCAGGGCACAATTTCAAAATTTGTGAATGAGACAAAACTTGGAAGCATTGTGAACTGTGAGGAGGATAGCGTGCAACTTGGGTTGGTGGAATGGACAGACAAGTGGCAGATGAAATTTAATGCTGAGAAGTGTGAAGTGATTCATTTCAGTAGGAAGAAAACAAAGACAATATAAGAGTACAATTCTAAAGGGGGTGCAGGAGCAGAGGGATTTAGTATATATTTGCAGAAATCTTGAAGGTGGCAGGACAGGTTGAGAGCACAGTTAATTAAGCTTACAATATCCTAGGCGTTATTAATAGGGGCATTGAGTATAAAAGGAAGTTATGTTAAACTTGTATAGAACACTGGTTTGGCCTCAACTGGAGTATTGCGACCAGGTCTAGGTGCCACACTTTAGGGAAAATGTGAGGGAATGAAGATAAGATTCGACAGAATGATCCCATGGATGAGGAACTTCAGTTATGCAGATAAATTGGTCTGTTTTCCTTGGACAAAAAAAGATTGAGAAGAGATTTGATAGAGGTATTCAAAATCATGAGGGGCCTGGATGGGGCAGATAGTGAAAAATTGTTCCCATGGGTGGAAGGATCGAAAACAAGTGGGCAAAAATTTAAGGCAATTGGCAAAATAAGCATTGGCAACATGAGGAGAAACTTTTTCACACGGTGAGTGATTAGGACGCAGAATGCACGGCCTGAGAGGGTGATGAAGGCAGGTTCTATCAAGAACTGGCATTTAAGAGGGAATTGGAATGTTATCTGTAAAGGAAAAATGTGCAGGGCTATGGGGAGACTGCTGGGGAGTGGCACTAGGTAAATTGCTCTTATGGAGAGCTGGCGCATTCACAAAGGGCCAATCGGCCTCCTTCTGTTATGTAACAATTTTATGACTGAGTTTTCAGAGCAGGCTGTTGGATGTGGATTGGCCCAAAGTCTCCTGGAGATGGAAACTTCTAAAAATATTTATGTTTTCAGCTTTGTAGTTACAAAGCATCAACCAAGCAGGGAAAAGCCTCATGAATGAGCTGCATAATAGTAGTAATGTTGAGGTAACAACATGGCAGAGGTATGCACTCTGTTTACTCTGTGATGAGCTTTAAAATTCCAAAGAAAAGAAAGACTTACATTTACATAGTGATTTCATGACCACCAAACAGCCCAAGTACTTTACAGCGAAATAAGTACTTTTGAAATATAGTCACTTTGTAATGTAGGAAATGGGGCAGCTAATTTGTGCAGAGCAAGATCTCAAAACAGATGTGTGATGATGACCAAATAGTCTGTTTTTGTGATGCTGATTGAGGGGTGAATATTGGCTAGGATGTTGTGGATAACAACCCTGCTGTCTTTCAAAATAATGCTGTGAGATCTCTTATATCCACTTGGGAAGGCAGATGGGTCCTCGATTTTAGATTTCATCTGAAAGATAACACTGGAGCGTCAGCCTAAATTGCTGTATTCAAGTCCTGGAATAGGACTTGAACCCCAACCATCCAATTCAACAGGCAAGAGTGCTACCAAATGCGCATCAGTTGACAACCAACAGCAGCTAACTTAAAGACTCTTATTTTATTATAAGCATAGGATGTAATTTTTATCTGAACTAAATACAGAAAATGTTGGAAATACACAGGTCAGCCTGCAGCTGTGGGGAGAGAAACAGAATTAATGTTTCAAGTCAATGACCTTTCATCAGAACTGGGAAAAGCTGGAGATGTGATAGTTTTGAGCAAGGGGCGGGTGGCACAAGGACAAAAGGAAAGTCTGTGATAGGGTAGAAGACAGGAGAGATTGAATGACAGTAGGGTTAGTCTTCAGGGCCAAAGGGAGAGGTGATGGGAAAAGAAAAGAAACAAAAGATGTGCCTAAAGCAGATGTGCTACTGTCTGAAAGCAGAAATAAGAGAAAAACTGAAACAAACAACAAAAAGGAAACAAAATGGTGGGGGGGGGGGGGGGTTGGACAGAGTTCAACAATTTCAGGCCATAAACTTAATTTTGAGTCCAAGAAACTCAAATCAACAAAACACAAAGCGCAGATCAAAGTACTAGCCAACATTTGTCATGGTCAACCATTTCTATACTCTATCTCAAGTTAGTTTCTGGTGTTCACCTAGACTAATAGAAAATTTAATGTAAAATAAAATATATGAACAAACCTGTTTGTTTATTGGTTATTATGCTCGTTTAATTATGCTGTACCAGGATTGGTATTTTGAACATCAATATGCCAAGCAGAATGTTGGCTGATTTTACTTTCCTGGTAGCATTTACAGTAATAACACAAGCAATAGGCTCACTATCATATCTATCAGACCATAGCCATAGGTAAGAAAGACCAGCTGAACCGTTGGGTATTACGTACATTGTAAAGAAAAATGTTTAAATTTAGCCAAAATTACTATATGAGTTGACAGCATTTTGTAAATACTGTCTAGAAGTTATGATCCAACACTATGGGTTGGATTTTCCGGTAGGCAGCAGGATTCCCACACGGACCCACGCATTAGGTCAGCGCACCGGCTGGTGCAACATTCTAGGAGTGGCCCAATTGGCTGCCTCCATACTTGCAGACTCCCAAGGCTGCAGGCCCAAGTAGAAGGTCTAAACAATATCAAACCAGCAGCTCCACCAGGAGAAGTGGGCAGTGTCCAAGAACGTAGGCAGGTGCAAGGAGGTCTCAATAAGGAGGTACCCTCGGCTGCTTGTATGGAATTTATTCAAGTAGAGAGGCCCAAAGCTAGTAAGGCAATCAGCTAGGTGGGGGAAACTCCTCTGCAAGACTATTACGGACTTTCAGCTCCGCAGCCCCATCATTGGTACATGGAGCTGACGGCCTCTGCACAGGGTGAAGGGCCACTTTGCGAACAGTGAAATATTGACACAGGAGCAAAATGGCCCCAAAGTAGGGCTTAAATGGAGTAATTGGCTGTCAGTCTTCAAGAAGTAGGTAACCGACCTGATTCCCAATCCGCTCCGGGGAAAAGTCCCTCAGAGGTAGGAACGTGCTGGGGAATCATACCGAGGGAGCTCTCCATTATATTCCACGGGATGGAAAAATTCAGCCCAAAAGGACCTGGAAGACGGGCTACCAAATTAAGCAAGTCCAAGCATCAAACAGAGAAACTCAAAGCACAAAATTCATCCTTACTTCCCTATAGCAACAAAGCCTCCATTTGACAATATCCCTGCGTCTATCTCTTATTTACAAACGAATGCCAGTGCAGGAATGTCAGCTTAATATATCACACATCCTCAGAATGAAAATTCAATAATGGCAATATTTCAAATGTTGATCATTGTAACACAAGTTTTAAAAGAAAAGAAATTCAGCCATAAAACTCAAGCTGCATTTCTGTAAGACCATTCTCAAGCAATTTTGCCACTAGGATACAAATGACAAGGCAATTGTTGGTAAATCGAGCAGGGATAACAATAATTTCTTCTCCCAAATGAATATGGGGCGACAGCTGTTTACCAGTATTAGTCTACGCTACAGTATAAATTGCATCAAAATATTTACTTTTGTCTTTCAATTGATTTTTGAATATGTGGCAACATTTTCATTTGTTGCTTTTCTCCTTAAAAGAGCAAGGCTGTGGAAATTGACTGGTTAGCACCCAGTTCTTCAGCGCTTCAAGCACTACTTTGCTTCCAAAATGGCGTTAGCAGCACGTGCACACACTTTTGCTGCTAGTCACATGACCTCACTTTTCGTGCAAGCAATAACACACATGCAAGAAGCATTTCCCGGAAGCATACAGATTGTAGCATAAATCAGCATGCAAAGCTGATTTGATGCCAGCACTGTCACTTAGGAACTCAACCCCCAGCCCTCTCATAGCCTTGCACAGCCAAACATGTGTTCAGCAGCAGGAAGGACCCCACATCTATGCTACTTAAAGTGCTCTTTTAGACTATTGCTGATTGATTTTTGCTCTCACTTACTGTAATTGTAGAAATGACTGACGGCTTCCAGAGTTGTTTAGGGTTGCTGAAGTCTATAGGGAGTAGTGTGGCATTGTGCTGTAGGAATTTGGCCTGACTTCAAGGATTTTGCACAAACTGTTTTTCGCAAGGCGTGGGTGTTGTAGTAGTAGCATTCCCCACAGCCTACAGTATGTTAGGGAGAATAAGTAGAGATAACACAAAGCAAGACAAACTGCTTGAACAGCGAGGGAGAGAAGTGGGAAAGAGTTGGGGTCTCTCAGAAAGAGGCTTTAACTGCCACAGATGTTCAGGCAGCAATTCCTAGAAGCTCAGCAAGAAAGTGTGTCAGCTGACTCTGTTTCACTAAGGATATCCTCACTGAAATCTGCCACAGACTCAGAGCAGGGCTAGGACAGCATTGTCAGTGGCTATGAACATAGCCATAGCCATTAACATATATGGGTCTGTCTCCTGCCAGCTGAAGCAGGCTATATTTGCAAGAAGATTCAGTTGGCCATTCATTGTTGCATAAGGGAGGTTACTAAGGCTCTGTATTCCAAGAGAGGTGAATACATTTCATCTCTCTTGCCACAGAGAAACAGGCGCAGCAAACACCCGGCACCACGAAGATTGCGGGTGCCACACGTAAATGCCAAATTCCCCATTCAGCACCAGTTCCTCAGCTTACCTTCGCTCTGGTGATGTAGGTGATGCATAGAGGCCATTTTGCAGGTGCTGCATGTCAGCTCCGTGATGTATTGTAACTGAAAGAGATTGCACTCCCTCAACGTCCAGCTGGCATATGACCTCACACAGCAGGTAATGCAGGTCAATGCAGGAATTCTGGCAGCATGAATGATACCTTCATTCTGCAGCACACTGTTGTGCCATCTGTATTTGAACCACTGTGACAAACCAGAGGGCAGCTGCTGGACGACAAGAGTTGTCCTGTGATGACATGGCCCACAACTCTGCTGCACAATCCACACACATGTAGGCAGCAAAATCATGCTGCTACACGACATATAAAAGAGGAGGCCATTGGGGTGCTTGAAAGCACATGTCAAGATTTGAGATTCTCTGCTGTATGCTGCACAGCCCTGCCTTCTTGAGGGGCTGGCCCCTGTCAACACATAGACCAGTGGAAAAGGGGGAGGTGGAAGAGGAGAAGAAAGGCAGGAGGCAACCAAACAGTCCCTTTCTGGCCAGGTTGTGTGGTAATCAATTCATCCTGCAATACCAGTAAATGCCCAATTCCCCATTCGGCACCAGTTCCTCAGCCTACCTTCGTTCTGTTACTGACCATCATAGCTTGGCTGTAATGCAACAATAAAAGCCATCACAAAATAGACATTCTAAACAAAATTTATACATCAAATCGTTCCATGGGCATTCCCTTAGTACTTATCTTGCATGTGCTTTTGCTTGTCCTAGTGCTCCTATGGAGTACTACCCCAGCAGCTACACCATGGCTGGTGGAAGGCTGCCGCCTTTCAGTTGGGGGAAGACCGCAGATGTCCTTGCAGGATGACATCAAGTAGCTGTCAAGGTCCTTGAAGGCTCGGCTTAGGACTGCACCAGTTGGGCATGAGTAATGTATTGCAATACATAAAGTAAACAGAGCTGGTACAACACAGAGCTAATCACACTCCAAGGGAGTAACACATTGAGACAATGTTATTTAACTACTTGGATTTGACTCCTACAGACTTTTGCCTGGAAATTGCTATACTTACTCCAACAGAATAATTGTAACAAAGCAAAGCTACTGCCAAGACTGGGAAGACTTCCCAAAATCTGGAAATTGAGTCATTTGCTTAGCAAGGGTGGTAACAGTAACCGTAAGAATGACAGTTGACAGTAAGCAAGAATGAATCAGTGCTAAACTCAAGACAATCCTCCATCTAATGTGAAGCTTTTCAGAGGCATAACTGAATTGAAGAAATCATGTTTTAAAAAAAATCTCTTAAGCTCCTACCTCAGCCAGCCAACTAGAGAAATTAGATGAAGACTTCGAACCCATAGAAATCCTCACACCTGGTCACAACCAGCATGAAGTTTTCCAATGATATAGAGGGAGAAATTTTCTAATGAATTCTGGCTGCTCTTTGACATGACCACCTGACATGGGTTAGTTAGTGGTGGTCAGGAGGAGGATTTGCCCACAGCCGTCCAGCCAGAATTTAAAGATCTAGTCCAAATGGAGTAGAATCCCAGTGGAGCTGGAAGCCAGCCACATTCCAACTCACCAATGCCTAACTCTCTTCAATGTCATGATTCCAGGGATCAATGTGCACTCTCACATATAAATGTTCTTAAGGAATTTGAAAAATTGTGATCAACATCTATACAATAAACTGCGAGTTTGCTTCTGGTTATATTTTTGGCAAACTCTTTTCCTCAATACTTAGTTCCTACAGTCCTCAAGATCAATGTTACGTCTTGCCTTGTTACAAAGTGACTACTGCAATTGTCTGTATAGTTTAGGAATCTCAATCATACTTATTACTACACTAAAAAAAAATCAGTAAATTAAATCTCATATATTGCCATTGAGAAATCTGAAGGACCTGGAAGGAATGAGAATACTGATATACACAGTTGAAACAAGTGCCTCTGGATTAACGACCACATGCAGAATTATCCTCTTCAGGGCAATGTTACTGTTTAGTTATCACTTGATATGCAATTATTTTCACAGTAATTTTGTTTTTGGTGCCTGCCCAATCAGAACTTGTCTGCAATAATACTCATTTCAAGACTCCCAAGTGGCATAGCAGTCAGTTAGCTAGTCAAGTAACATTGCAGAGTGGAAAACTGTAAGGAATAAAGCAGAACAATGAACTTGTACGGCCCAATTGTAATAAACATGGCCAGTTACAACATTTCAAAGATCTATCACATTTGAATCCAAATATTTGGCTTTCTACAATTAAATTAACCTCTGAGTTTTGAAATCAGTCTCATTTTGTGAATTGAAATTATATTCAAATTACATTTTTGGTTAGTTCTGGCCTTTTTGCTATTTAAACATGCAAGTCTTGTGATTTTTCAATTTCCCATGAAGGAAGTAAACAGCTGCGCAATACTTTGGAATTTTTTTTAACTGTTACCAATTATGTGCTTCAAATGATCCTGAACCAATAATGTGTCAGCTAAGGTATAGAATAAAAGCTCAATGGTAATTGGTGAGATGGATGTTTTTATTTATAGATGAGAACAAACATTAACTATGTGAAAATTGCACTCTTCATATCTACATGCATAATATAAGGAATATAGGCCCGAGGATAAAGAAAGGTCACATACTTGCACTCTTTAGCAAGTGAAAATATAGTTGCATCCAAGTCAATAATTCCGCATGGTGTCACTTATCACAAATTGTCGACCACACTTTTATAATAATAAAGACTTTTAATGAGAGAGAGGGAAAGAAAAAAGTTTTTGTACTAAAGGAATAAAATGCTAGGAAATTATTGAAGGAAAACATTTAATTTAACTAGACTTTATTTTTAAACTTCACTTTATTTTTAATTTGAACATAAATGAGCTATATTACAAGTTCATAATTGACCTAGATTGTTTTAAATAATTAAATCTATTTTTATGTAGATGTTGGTGAGGAAATAATGTTACATGAATCATCTACAGAACCATCCTGTGATTGAGCAGCTCTTATATTCCCATTGTGCTGAATATTAGAGGACTCCATGGTGCTCTGCATCTGGTCACATTTTTGTGTTGCACAGGGAGAAATGGCACAGTGAGAGAGTAGTTAGTTGTAGACCAATGTAATGTCTGCAGATTGACTAAGCAGCCAACCTGCTTTACTTACTTACTCCCTTCCACCACATTATGCAGTGCCCCTGTGCATTTGACATGTTTCAGTTTGCAGGTCATTAGTGTTTCAAATTTTTGGACGCTCTTGTTTTTGTGAAGCTGGAGGAGAAAAGGATAGCTAAGGGAGAGGAAAAAGCCGTGGCCTATTTCTTGGCTATTTTATCCTTTTGTGTTGTTTAAATGAAAGGGACAACCTTCTAGTTGAGGTAGATTGGTAGAGCTTCACTAATTGGGGTGGCTTCTTCTTATTATTTATTTTCTAGCTCTTTCATTCCATGTAAGTTGTAAATATCCAATGTCAATACAACCCACCTTATCATCTTTCTCCTCCTTCCTTACAGTCTTCATTCTTGATTTGAAGGAATTATCTGTGTGGTTATAAAAGCGGGATCTGCAAATACACAATTCTGGGTACTGCACCCCAGAGATTGTTTTTGTTTTAATTGCTGCATTTTTATGTTTGCTTTGGAACGTTAATAAGAGTGAATTAACACAAAATATAAATTTAGATGCTACACAATACTTTGGCATCTCCACCATGTTCACCTGTTCTATAACTGAGAGTTTATATCAAATGTGAAATGTTGTAAAATAAACTTAGCACAATACAATTATTGCAAGGTTGAAAAGTAGGACCTTCTGTTGTATTCAATTATTTCAAAGGCATATCTACACCTTTGTCTTTGCTTTGTGGACTTTATTATTGTTTTGAATCAGTCATCCACAAACTGCTTGAGTTTTGAAATAGTTAATTTATGCCCAATCCTGCTGTTTGGAACCTATAATCTCCTCTTTGCCACAAAGCCTTTCAATAAAGTATAAAATCTTATTCCCCAAGACATCACTACAAGGTAGCTATATTTACCTTGCATTACTTTCTTACACTTCTTAGAAGCATTATTTTAAAAAATATATAAAAATGAGACATTTCTGAAGTTTTTGATTTGTTCCCTTTGATGGTTTAACTGACATTTTTATTGGTGACAATTACAAGACAAAATATTACCAATCCGAATGCACCTTGTGTGTACAATTTTGGTCCAGGTCTCAACTGAACATAATTCAACGGCAAGCCAGTACTCCTGATAATATTATGGTAGCAGACAATAGGTGTTATCATCACATTCAAAGAAAACTCACTGATGATCACTGTTCGCTTCAGTTAAAATAATTGTTAAAAGTTCTAAACAGCCACAAAGTAAACATGATACTAATTCTAAGGATAGCTCATTCCAGATTTTAAAGTACTGATAGTCAGATTTATTTTGTATTCCTTCTTGGCTGAAAGCATGGCAGTTGGTAGTACTCTTGCCTCCAAGCAAGAAGGCTGTAGCATAAACTAGGTTGACATTTCAGTGAAGTATTGAAGAAGTGTTGCAATCTCAAAAGGTATCATCTGTAAAATAGTTAAAATGCAGCCTTGTCTGTCTGCTCAAGTACACATAAAAGATGCAATGAAAATATTTGAAGAGCAGAAAGTGCTCCCAGCGCCTTAGCCAACACTACTCTTTCAAATAAATCCCAGAAACAGGTTGTCTTTTCATTCCTTCATTTGCTGTTGTAGAGATCTTGCTTTGTCCAAGTTGCCGATGTACGGTACATTTTGCTCAAGTACCTCCAGTGTACATTAAAGTTCTTCCTAATGCATTCTAACTTCAATAAAAGAAAGGTTTGAACCATAATAAAATTAACTCATTGGATCACATGTCATTGGCAATGCCTGGAGGCGTCTCTGCCCAGATAATGCCATTGTTGTACACCAGTGGAATCTCTTCATCTTGGTTTCAAAAAAGCTCTTGTCAGCTTCCAAAGTATAAATCCGGAGCAGTGGGAAAAGACACCATCTTAGGTCAAGCTCAGCAAGTTGTAGACAATTTGTCTCAGAGACAAACTGTAAGTTTAGAGCCCATCACATCAACTATGATGGTGAAATAGAACTAAGGATGATAAAAATTCAATTTAAAAATTAAACAGTTACCGGGTGAAACCATCTCTCCAAGATTAACTTTCCAGCAGACAACTGAGTGAGAATTTCACCAGTACAGAAATATACTATATGGCATTAGTGAACCAACTCTGCCAAACTTTGAAAAGGCTTTCCTTCTACACCTTACTTTTAACCTATTTAATATTAGGTTGGATTACAGGGCTACCCCTAAAATTATCTCGATTAATCTCTTTGTTTACACAATTACTCTTATACAAGCACCCAGCATCATAAAAAATGACATCTCAGTCTATTCATAACTTGCATTTCATTTGCATGGCTGCATCAATTAAGTATGGGTCCGAAAATATGAAACAGAAAAGGAAAAATTTATGAAATTAACATACCAAATAAACATATCAAAGATTGCAATGTTATTCAGCTGAATCATCTAATGTCTACAAAAATACTACATTGGGTAAATTTCATTTGAAAATGTTTGCAATGGCTACATCCATAGTACTGCAAGAAAATATTGTACTGATTAAATAGCCTGGTAATCTGGCAATCAACGACAAAACATGAATGATTTCTATAAGTTATCCAGCCCGAACAGATGCATATTCCTGGTTATATCCCATTACAGTACTCGGTTTATTTATGTACAGGACAACCTCCTCCCCGGTTAGAAATTCCCATGAGAAAAGATCTCTCAAATAAAACCTCTTGTAGAAATCACTCAACTCCCTACTCCCAAGAATATCACACAGGAGAAACACAATCTCTTTCTACCTCTTCCAAACTGAATCTTTCAGTATTCTTTTTTCTTTATACTTTCATGAGATGTGGGTGGCACTGGCAAAGTCAGCATTTGTTGCCTATTCTCAATTGCTCTTGAACTGAACATTTCAGAGGGCAGTTAAGAATCAACCACATTGCTGAGAGTCTGGAGTCACATGCAGGCCAGACCAGGTAAGAACAGCAGATTTCCTTCCCTAAAGAACATTAATGAACCAGATGTGTCTTTACAACAATCAATGATAGTTTCATGGTCAGCATTACTGAAACGAGCTTTATAATTCCAGATTTATTAATTGAATTCAAATCCCACTAGTTGCTGTGGTGGGGTTTGAACGCTTGTGCTCAGAGCATTAGCCTGGGCCTCTGGATAACAGTGGTATTACCACAATGCTACCATCTATATATGTATATATTTTTTGTTAAAAGAAAATCAGGAGCAAGCTAATGCAAATGCCAATCCTGAACTAGTCCTTCAATGCTTTTGACATTTATGTAGATCTTGATCTACTGGTTGTCGTCCTGCAACCTACACAAGTTATTAAAATTTAGCAACCTGATGTACCAACAGCCAGCTGCTTACAGCATTCTTAGAATGCAAGTACAGATCACTATATTTCTCCAAAAACATAAAATGTACAAATTTTAAAATGGCCACAGTTATTGTCAGTGTTAAAACGATGAAAATGCCTGAATGATATTGCAGTAGTAAGGTACTGCCTTCAGTAAATGATCTTGAAAGAACTTCACTTAAAATTAGGGACAGGCTATTCAGGAGTAAAATCAGGATGCACTTATTTTGCACAAAAAATAGTGGAAACAAGGAATTTTCTCCCCAAAAGGCTGTAGGCTCTAGGTTAACTTAAAGTTTTAAGACAGATTGACAGATTTTTATGAGTAAAGGTATCAAGAGATATGGATCAAAGATGAGAAAGTGGAGTTAAGGCACAGAGCAGCCATGATCTAACTGAATGTGGAAACAAACTTAAATGGCTCACTGGGCTACTCCTGTTTCTACATAATAATGGCACTATAAGATTACTTTGTGCTCGTATTTATGGGTTTGATGCAAATTTATCCCCATTACCTCCTTAGTAGCAAGTTCCTGACAAAGTGATTGAAAGGGGCACAGGGTAAATGTAAAGCATTTCTTCAGTTACGGGAAGAAAACTTGTCACCATCCAAATGACTAGTACACAATAATTACTTCACAAACATTATCTGCCATAGGTTTAGGAGCTGCTTCACAACAGGCTCTTTTACATGAGAAATGAGGGCTAGAAAAGAGGGGGAGAAATGAAAAAAAACAAACAGAAAGGGAAGTGTGTGTGGAAATTTTAGATGGTTGTGGGAATAATGTTACTTGAAATGCTGACCCATTTTTGCTGACAAAAGAGATGGTCAAGTGGGTTAGATGCCAGAACAGAGTACTAAAATAACAGTTTCCTCTGTCTGTTGGCAGTAGAGAGTCATATGTATAATGAGTTTAGGCAATCTTAAGTTAGTTGCCAGTTGGCATAGATCTGGTCACAAATCGCCCCTAATTTGGCTCTTATTAATAATGTCTTTCAGGCAGCCCAAAGGTTAGTTGTGGACAATGCAAAAACACCATTGTGGCAAGTGAGTTTGAGGTTGGAAGCTTTGCCCGGAATTATGGCAGCATTGTGGTTATGTTACTGGACTAACAATCCAGAGACATGAGTTTAAATCCCACAACAGCAGCTGGAAAACTAAAATTCAATTAATTAAATAAATCTGGAATCAAAAGCTAGCATAAGTCATGCTGACCATGTCAACATAAAAACCTATCTGATTCACTAATGTCCTTTAAGGAGGGAAATCTACCAACCTTACCTGGTCTGGTCTCTACATCATTCCAGACCAACAGCAATGTGGTTAATTATTAACTGCACTCGGATTTACTTGGCGAGCCACTCAGTTGTACAGGCGTGAACAATAAATGCAGTTCTTGCCAGGAATGCCCATATCCCATCAATGAATGAAAAAAAATTGGCTGTGTTCTGTTTGACCTGGGAGTGCTTGATACTGACTTGGGAAATAAGGAGTGCTCCATTCCCCAAAATTGGCATCTTGCCCTTTAGCACAAAATAAATTAAATTTAAAACATGTATAAATTCAAACTGTGGTAATCTAAAAGAACAGTATGAAGAGCTTTTATCTACAACAGCTTCTCTTCTCACGCGGAAGCAAGCATTTGAAACTAAGAGATCTTCTCTAATGGCTATGTGTAAAAACACTATTGTTTGGTGTTCACTAATAGGCAAGAAATACCCAGGTCCAATTCCCATCTGTGCTAAATTAACTTATTTCACCAGTATAATTTCCTCAGCACCCTGGATTGGTATGGAAGAAAGTCATGGCTCCCCAATATATAAAGACTTTTCCTGTTATTTTTGTGAACTTCAAATGAGGACAAGGTTAGTTTTAGTCAAACAGCGCTATCAATACCCAAGATATTTTCAGATCTGAAAGTAGTCAGCGGTGAAGCAACAACAACTTGCATCTATAGAGCATCTTAAACATAGTAAAATGTCCAAAGGCACTTCATTGGAGCATTATCAAACACACCACATAAGAAGATATTAGGACAGGTCACGAGGTACATTTTAAGGAGTGTCTTAAAGGAGGAAAGAGAGGTAGAGAGGCAGTGAAGCTTAGTGAGGCAATTCCGGAGCCTAGTGGCTACACAGCTGAAGGCATGGCAAGCAATGGTAGATATGCAAGAGGCCAGGCTGAGAGGAGCATAGAGTTCCAAGAGTTTTGGGGCTTGAGGAGGTGACAGAGACAAGGCGTGGCCAACCCTTGCACTACCCAATCATGATTAGGCCCCTTCAGGAGAGGATAGAATTAAGTGAAAACATTAAAAGCATATTGCTACATTCATAATGAGAAAGAATCCGACCACTAAGGAAATCGCAAGACAAAACACTTACCAGACATTTAGTGGAAACACCAGGAACAAAAGTTGTCACTGTCCTTACTGATGTTGTAATACATCCACTACAAGGTAGGTAATTATGTAGGGAATAAATATTACTTCATGGAAAAATGACAACAGATTTTGATAGTATGAACAGTGCAATAAAAGCTTACCATATATTAACTATGTGACAATGTATTGCTCTGTTCATGAAAATCTTACAGTTATAACCAGACAGTACCTGATACAATGAAACATTTGTGGTGACAGCTAACCTTTCATTAGGAAGTAATCCCAAGAATGAAATGAAAGAACATGCAAAGAATAAGGTATAGAATAAGGTATAGCACCTTATTATGTCCTGCAGACATCCCAGAACTACTTCAGACACTATTGATGTAAACAGATTTGGTGGACTCAAACCCACAATTTGTTTTTCCTTTTGTCCTCAGGGTGATCACAATGTTGGCAAGTCCACATTCACTGTCACCATCATCAGTTCTCGCAACTTACTGACAGTTTAAAATTTCACAGCAATGGAGAAAATTTCAACTATAATAAATGTCCAACATTCATGTATCATAGCATTGATTACTTGTACAGTAGTTTTATAATTGTGCATAAGTTGAACAGCACGGAACATGGCTTCTTGGTCAGAAAGCTTACAGCTTTGAAAGAAGCAGGTCCTTTCAAAAAAAAACTCAGGTAAAGAAACAAGTCTGAAGCTGTGCTGAAATGACATTCAACATGTGATTCAGTACATAGTTTTAGATACCTAATAACCATTTTTAAAATTATTGCTGAAGGCATGGTTTTGTTTGAAGTATTCCGTATGAAATGGTGTCAAGAACATGACTTAAAATAAAGCAATCTTGTGCTATAGTGCATTGCTGAATGTTTAGTATCAAATATTCCTTCACTCTGACTTCCTGCTCATAACTGGCCTGTTTGGCAGAGGTACAGAGCATAGGAATTGCATGGTGCTACCCAAAGGGAGTTCAAGGAAAGTAAGGCCAGCTACATAGAGGCACCAACAGGGACTCACAAACAAGTTATTCATTCTACACTCCACCCCCACCCCATCCCCCATCCACCCCCCCCCCCCACACACACACACACACACACACACACACACACACACACACACACACACACACACACACACACACACACACTCCTGCAACACAAGAAGAAAATAACTAACAAAGGCATGTCAGAAATTGGGAGGGGGGGGTGGAAACAAGGAATTTGAATTTTTCAATGAAATAATTGTCACTTTACTTCCTTTGCAGCTGATAATGTTACTATTGGTCTTACATATGTCAAAGTGCATCTTAGTGATTATCATACAACCGAAAATCATTACTTCTAAACACAGGAATCAATGAACTAGTAATAGTCACTTCCAATAAATTTTGCTGTACCATGCTCTTAGCTTCATGCTATTAGCGATTTGTGCAAAACATAGGTATGCATGTCTAACAAAGATGCAGTTAAATGGAACAATAACTTGTTCTGTGTAGCATCTTTAATGTGGTGAAATGTCCCAGTGTATTTCACAGGAGGGTTGCCAACAAATATTTGATACTGAGTCCCACAAGAAGGTATGCAGCTGCTGGCCAAAAGCTTCGTAAAAGAGGCAGGTCTAGAGTGTCTTAAAAGAGGAATGTGAGGAAGACAGGTGAAGAGCTTTGTGGGGGTAGGAGCGGGGGAGGGAGTAGCTATTCCAGAGTGTAGGGCCTTGGCAAATGAAGACAGAATCGCCAGTGGTGGAGTGATTAAAATCAGGGATGCTTCAGAGACCAGACTTGGAGAAGTGCAGATATTCCAGAAGGCCGTAGGTCTGTGAAAAATTAGAGAGGTAGGAAAGGGAGAAGCCAAGGAGGAGCTTAAAAACAGAAATGAACATTTTAAAAATCGAGGTGTTGCTTAACCGGAAACCAATATATGTCAGCGAGTAGAGAGTTGATGGGTGAACTTGCTGCAAATTAGGACATGGCCAGTAGATTACCTCAACTTTATGGAGGGTAGAACACGGGAGGTCAGCCAGAAATACACTGGAATAGTCAAGTCTGAATGTAACAAAAGCATGGATGAGAAGAACAACCAAAAATGGAGATAAGAACTGTGGAAAGAATTTTTTGAAGATATCTAGGATTCCTTGATCTGCCAGAGCATATATGGAATAAGTGTGGTCAGCAGACTAGTATGGCACATGATCAAACTGCACACAGAATACTTATGCAACACAGCTGCAACAGACTTCCAAACTAAAGGAGTTGTCAGTCACATGTTCATACCACAATACGTCCACTGTATTGAATGCCAAAAACAAACTAAACAGGACTGTCTCAATCCCTGAATCGATTGTGAAACTGGGTAAAATAGGGAAGCAGGGATCTGCTCCTACAGGTAATATTTACTAATTAATACACTATTATTATCCCCTTTGTAAGAAATTGTATGTCAGTCTCTTTTAGTCCTTTTCAAACTCATGTTGCAACAAAGCATTATCAAGGTTTTGATGTCAGCATTTGAGGAAGAAAAGATGGGCTCCCACTACTTCTGAAAACTGCTCGTGCAAACCGAATTATATTTCTATTTCTAAAGCAGCAAATGCACATTATACCACTTTTATGATGCAATGCAACTATTGGTTAAAACACTCTTCTTCAAGTAGCATCCTCAATTATTTGAGGATCATTGAACCACAGATTATTTTACTCAGGGCAGGGCAATGAGGCAGGCCCAAGTCTACCCCAGCTGGAACAGGGATCAAACCTGCACTGTTGCTGTTATTCTAAAACACTAACTGTTTAGCTAAGCTAACTAGCCCTTCAAAAGCATTTTAGTGACCCAAATAAATTCAATTAGCTGGGTCTCTATACTTTAGGGATGCTTCAGTTGGGGGCGATTTGATCAAGATTTATAAAACAATGAAGGGGCTAGATTATGTGTATGTAGACTAATTATTTAGACCGTATAGGTTAGCAATGACCAAGCGTTACACTTTCAAGTTATGTGAGGGCTGAACTAGGTTCGATGTTGGACAGCTCTTCTCTTTCCAGCAATTACTTGACCTGTGCAATTGTTTGCTGGCTCATCCAGGAATAGTGATTAGCTGTATTCCAAGAGCTGGCCTTGTTTTTAGCTGAGGTGAAGATCATCTCGTGCAATTAGGTGGTTCATAATGTAAGTCAGGGCTAATGTGGTATCCTGGACTAGCTCTAATCGCCTAAAGGAGTGGAGGCAAATTTTCCAGTTTTTGTTCCCCCAATTAACTGGGCTTGAATGTTTTTTTCTTGCAAAAGAACACATGGGCACAGGTGGGTTGAAAAGTATATGCATTATGATGCATAGATTTCACAACTGTGTGGTCAGATGGATGGAGCAATAGGTCTTTTCCTGTCTAATGCTTCAACATGTTCATAAATATAGCTCTGCAAGAGAAGCTGAGACCAATTAAGTCTCAGAATTCACTGGATTTAGAAATTGTGCTAACAACTAAAATGAATGCCCCAACAACATGCCTTCACCTCAGTCTTAGAAGAACAATCAAGGTACTCCGCTGTGAGCTTTGCCACTCTCTGTAACTATCCTTAGGCCCTCAGAGTAAAATTGTCAATTGTGTGATGATCTGATGCCTGGGGCAAGAAATCTCTGAACTAACGTCACATTGAACACAAGCCAAACTTCCTCTCCCCTACCCTGCACCCGTGAAATGTGGGTGAAGTAGCCTCAATTTTTCACACTTTTCACAAATTTGAATCTTAATCTTCCATTTGGATTTGGATGCAAGTATTTTAAACCTTCTTTTCAAGCAGATTACTGTGAAGAATATAGAGACCCAACTATTTTCAATATAACTTCCTTTTATGTGACATACATTAAAAAAAGTGGCTTTTACATTATAGGCCTAGAATGCTTGAGCAAATGGTCACTCAAATTTCTTGGCAGTCACTGTAAATATCCCAACCTAAGTTTCTCTGACTGAGTTAAGCAATATGTTACCTGATACATTATGCATTAGTCTAAATTGTTTCAAGAACATTTGAGAATTCATTATGGATTCAATGATCTCTCTGACCTTTAAAACCTATCTGTCCATCAGTGTATTGATGTAGTAATTCCACCAAGATGATTTCAAACTGCATTTCACAACCTGAATATGCCATTTAAAATCTGTTGCACGGCACGACTGACAGTATTCAAATTAATGCGAATGCAGATGCGTTGCTGAAATCCTAGGGTATGCTTGCACCAAGTCTCATTCACCCATCATTCCTGTTCTCACTAACCCACACTGAATCCCAGTTAAGAAATGCCTTAATTTTAAAAATCCTTTGTTTTTAAATCTCTCCATGGCCTCGCACCCAACCCCAATCTTGAATAACCTCTAGCTTTACAACCTCCAAAATACTTGAACTCCTCCAACTCTAGTCTCTTGAGAATCTCCAATTTTAATTGCTCCACTGGTGTCCTTCAGCTGCCAAGGCCCTAAGCTCTGGAATTCCTTTTCTGAACCTCATTGCCTCTCTTCCTCTCTCCTCCTTTAAGACACTCCTTAAGACCTACCTCATTGGCCAGACTTTTGGTCACCTGCCCTAATATCTCAGTTTGAGGCTTGGGAAAATTTTGTTTGGCAATTCTCCCGTGAAGTGCTAAAGGTAATACAAGTTGTTATTTTTGTTGTGGCTGTGGCAAAATTAAATCCTTTAGCTCATCATTCTTTTTTTCCATAATGGCAAATATGTGAACCAAGAAAAGGTAAATTTTCATGTACTCAAGAACTGCCTTCAAAGAGAACGTTTCAGCAAAACAAATACTCTCCATTTACCTGGGTGAGTGCGGGTCCAACAACATTCAAGAAAATCAATACCATCCAGGATGAAGCAGCCTGCTTGATTGGCACCCAATTCACCACCTCAAACATTCACTCCCTCCACCACGGGCGCACAGTGGCAGCAATGTGTACCATCTACAAGATGCACTGCAGTAACTCACCAAGGTTCCTTTGACAACACCTTCTGAACCCACAATCTCTACCACCTAGACGGATAAGGGCAGCAGATACATGAGAACACCACCACCAGGAAGTTCCGCTCGAAGCCACACACCATCCCAGTTTGGAACTATGTTGCCGTTCCTTCACTATCGCTGGGTCAAAGTCCTGGAACTCCCTTCCTAACTGCAGGTGTACACCAGATGGATGCAGTGATTCAAGAAGGTAGTTCGGTACCACCTTCTCGAGGGCAATTAGAGACAAGGAACAAATGCTAGCCTTGCCAGCAACACTCTCATCCCATGAAAGAATAAAAAAAACTGAAGCATGGAGCTACCTACCTCACCTCAGTTTTTGCAGTATTGAGATGTATAGCAAGTTACCCATATTTATCCAAAAAACACCCACAACAGGGTAGTGCATTCCACTCAACAACATGTGGCATGTTTAATCCAATTGTGTCACATGCAAGCTGCCATCAAAACATCGAGGTTATTGTTTGTCTATACACACTTCCTTCATCTAGCAACATGAACATCATATGCATACCAAGAAGCATGTTAAATTTTAGATGAGATGAGACATATCAAAGCTAGAATCCAGCGACATAACACTTCAAAAAATTCATTGTTATAACAGAGCCAGAAGAGATCACAAATGGTTAATTGCAGAACTAAACTAGTAAACTTTCCACACAGATAACCAGAAAGTCAGACATAGTCACATGCTCTTTCTATATTTTGCATTAAAGCCATCTACAGTGAAGGTATATCGAAAGTTGGACAAACAAACCAATTCTTTTTCATCTTGTCTTTTGATTATTTCACCTAAATTACACAGAAGTGGCAGTAGGTGTATTTGTTTTGTTTGTCTGTGGTGCAAACCTCTGGGCTCCCCTGCCAGATATCACAACAAAAACAACCTGCCACTATGTTAAAGTCTACTCAAGGACAAAAAAAATCCTCAAAAGTTAGTACATCTAGATCAGGAAAACAAAAGTAATTGTTTAACTAGGCAAAAACATAAATTACTAAAAATTTTCTAAAAGTTTGATACTGATACTGCTATTACTCATCATGATTCATAATAAGTAAAAGTTGGTAACAATCCCTTTCTTCATACATGTTATTCTTGGTTCCAGATTGTCTAATGAGCCGTGTGTAGTGTTATGGTTCCTAGGCCCCCTACTGGTGTTGCTTCCAACTGATCTAGTTTCTACTTTTATGGTAAATTAAGTAGGGCAAGCAGAGAACTTGCTGACAGCGGAGAAGCAATTCAACTCCGTAGCAGTGCATGTTAGGAAGTGTGATACAGGTTTGTATTTTAGTATAACAACTTTCTTAGCATTTCCTGTTTCTATCACTAAGATATCAGAGGTCACTTATATGCAGGACCTACTTGGTGCCTCTAAATCATTAATTCTTTCCATCTCAACCCAGCTGCAGTGTGATTTAAAGCTGTATTAAACTGCAATCTAGTCAACTTTGAAGTCACTTGCTTTGTGAAACAATGAGGAAAATTTTTGTATATTTTTTTAAAAAGTAGGCCTACTGGTTGCTAGTGTAGCTGCGATGCCACATGCTTTAATGGAAAGAACGGTATAAATAAATTGATACAGAGTAAAAAAAGTATATGAGTAAGAGTGCTTCAGAGCTCCACCAGCATATCCAAAGTCCTGCTAAGTTTCACCAACTCATCATGCCAGTGACCTCCATTGACTTCCTGTTCCTGGCGCACAAATCAAAATCCTCATCCTGGTTTACAAATTTCTGGAAAGCCTCATCCCATCCTACTTTGAAAGCACCCTGCAGTCCCATGTCCCAGCTTGCACCCACCACTGAGTCCAAACTCCAGGGGATTCTCCCCTCCACTGATAACTGAGCCTTCACAACCCTGCATTCTGTTCCCAAACCCTTGCAGCGTGCTATATCTCTCCACTCAAAATCTCCTCAAATTCTCTCTTTTTAACTGCAACTTTGGTCAACTCGCATAAATCTTCTTTGCCAATTTCTAGCCAAGAGTCCATTGTCTCCCATTTACATCTTAGAATGTTAAAGGTTCTAAGGGTGAGTTATTATTTATTCCATGTGTTAGCTATTTGGGAATATACTGAATTTGGTGCTAGGCATTCATACTCAGACAACTTTGCACAGCTGAATAAATAGCAGGGAGGAAATAGCCTACTTCTAGAGGCGTGAGTGTACAAGAACAAGCAATGTGGGATCTTAGCAATATTACCTTGCCATGAAATTGAGTTGCTGCCCAATCAGTGATTTAGAAAAGGGTACTAATGCAACCTCATCCATCTTTTTAGGGTAGTGTGCCTTAACTTATGTATTTGGGAGGAAGGGAGTGGTCACAAAGGCATAGATTGCCTGGTATATTTCCAGCTCTAAGCATAGTTTTTGCACTCAGATGGACATTAGACCATAAGACCATATTGGACATATGTATATAATCCATGTTTATTGTAGTGAGAGCTGGGATTCACAAGTGCAGCAGGATTGCAGCTTCTTTCTTGCAAGTGTAAGCTACAGCAAGGTTTAAATATAGGGGTCTTATTCTCCAGGGAAGATACTTGGTAAACAAAGGGGTGAATCTGAAGGGATTGTGATGCTAAATAAAATTCTTCTGATCTCCCACAGTTGGTATGCTCTTCTAATCATTGAATCCTAGGATCATGGCACCTTCTCACAATCACTGCTTGTGACAGTTGTTAGGGTCAGTCTCTATATTTTTCCCCATTCCTCCTCAACAATCTGATAGCCTCTTTGCAGTTCCAGGCTTCTGTTCAAACTTTCCACGTTGGCACTTGACAGCAGATGAATATAGTTCAGAGGATGAAGATGAGCTTCTGTGCCCTTTTTAAAGAATACAGGGCCACAGAATACAATCTGGAATTTTTGGGTGGTGTACCCATAAGAAACTCATAAAGAAATTGCCAAAATCATTTATTACGGTGGTTATAGCTGGGCATTTAGAAAATCCTAATGCAATCAGGCAGAGTCAGCATGGCTTTGTGAAAGGGAATCATGCCATAACTATTTTGAGTATTGCTGAAAAAAGACATTTTGTCAAAGCTTTTTGTCTTGCACTCATCAGCGCATTTGCAAGAATACCAATATCAGGGAAAGCAACAACTTTATACTGTACTCTCTTCTCATACACTTTCATGGGATGAACACTCTCATGGGATATGTGTGTTGCTGAGAAGGCCAGCATTTGTTGCTTGTCTCTAATTGCCCTCGAGAAGGTGGTACTGAACCACCTTCTTGAATAACTGCAGTCCACCTGATGTACACCGACAGTTAGGAGGGGAGTTCCAGGACTTTGATCCAGTGGTAGTGAAGGAATGGCGACACAGTCCCAAGCCAGGATGGTGTGTGACTTGAAGACAAAAAGCTTATGTCAGTTTTCAGCAATACTCAAGTTGTGTACTACCATACGACTATTTAACTAATTTATTAAAGTTCTTTGAGGAAGTAACAAGTAAGGTAGATAAAGAGGAAACTGTAGATATGGTGTACCTAGATTTCTAAAAGACATTTGATAACTTTGCCACATCACAAGAGCTCACGGTGTAGGGAGCTACACATTAGCATGGATAAAGGATTGGTTAACTAACAGGAAACAGAGTACGGATAAGTTGGTCTTTTTTGGGTTGGCAAGCTGCAACTAGTGGGGTGCCACAAGGGTGCTAGGGTCTCAACTATTTACAATCTATATTAATGACAAAGATGAAGGGACAAATGTGTGGTAGCTAAATTTGCCAATAAAACCAACATAGGTAGGAAAGGAAATTGTCAAGAGGAGTAAAGTCTATAAAGGGATATATATATATAGGTAGGTTAAATGAATTGGCAAAAATTTGGCAGACGGAGTACAATGTGGAAAAGTGAACTTGTCCAATTTGGCAGGGAAGAATAGGAATGCAGCATACTGTTTAAATAGTGAGCGATTTCAGAGCTCAGAGGAACATAGGGATCTAGGTGTTCTGGTACCATGAATCACAAAAAATTAGTCTGTGGTACAGCAAGTGAATAGGTAGGCAAATGGAATGCTAGTGTTTACTGCAAGGAGAATGGAATATAAAAGTATGAATTTTACTGCAGCTGTACAGGGCCTTGGTGAGACTACATCTAGAATACTGTGTAGTTTTGGTCTTCTTATTTGAAAAAGGATATAATTACGTTAGAAACAAGTTCGGAGAAGGCTCACTCTGCTCATTTCTGAGATGAGGGGCTTATCTATTGAAGAAAGGTTTAACAGGTTGGGCCTATACCCACTGGAGTTTAAAAGAAAGAAAGGTGATCTTATTCAAACATGTAAGATCCTGAGGGGACTTGATGGACTGATTTTCAAGGGGATGTTTCCTCTTGTGAGGGGGATTAGAACTAGGGGATACAATTTAATAAAAGGTCTCCCTTTTAACATGGAGATGAGAAATTTTTCTCTCAGAGGGTCATTTGTATGTGGAATTATCTTCCCCAGGAAGCAGTGGAGACTGGGTCATTGAATTTATTCATGTCTGAGTTAGATAGGTTTTTGATAGACAAGCGAGTCATGGGTTAGGGTTTGGGGTTGGGGGGGACCCGACAGGAAAGCGGAGTTGAAACCAGCCAGATCAGCCATGATCTTATCAAATGGCAGAGCAGGCTCAAAAGGCCGAATGGCCTACTCCTGCTCCCAAGTCCTTTATGACAAAGTAGCAAACTAGGTCAAGGAGTAAAAGTTAAAATTTGTGCACAAGCTGTTGGAATGTCATTATCTGATTTGTGAAGCAGTTTATTGATTCTCCTGAAGCTGTTCTCATGCCAGGTTCTGCATCCACTTGTGATATTTCTGGGAACTTCCATTAGCAGACAGCCAACATGGAAAAGGTATTTTCAGCAAGATACAGTCTTCTTACCTGGGCTTTCATATTTGTATTACTATTGATGTTTCAAGATCTCTGACACACTTTTCTGGGAATATATGAATAACAAGTTGTTCAAGAGGGTTGACAACGAGTCTACAGTGTTTATGTCCAGTCAAAGTTCACTTTTCAACATTTTATCAACAGATCTTAAGAAAAAACCACTTGATATGTAATTTATTTACCAGTACCTAATGCAATATTTGACTTAAAAGTGCAATCTTTCTCAGTTTAGTTAATATCTGATACATTACGTGGTAATTTCAGGATCTTTTTCCCCAAAGCGATTAAGGATGTTATCTGCTTATTCCTGAGCATGAAACTCTTGCTCCTGACTTTGTTACTCTGCCTATATCAGTATTAATGTGTACATTAACATGAATGTTTCAATAAGAAATGACTGCAGATACTGTTATTGCTACTCTCAGCTGGTGTTACAACCCATATGCAACTATAACCAAAAATAGCTTTGTAACACTAGATGGCAGTGTCAAGGGTCACACTGAGGTGATCCATTAAAGAGCTTTGGCACATCCTATCCTAAAACCGTAAATATATCAGGCCAGACGTTGGAAAGTTATAACGTGTCAAAAAAAATACTCACATTATACGCAATGGAATTTCTCGGTTTCATTTTGCATTTGAATTCGCTCTTTGCGAAGAGCCATAAAACAGCATTTACAAGTTTGATTGAGCATTTTAAATGAATGACCTTTAATGGCTGATCGTCTGACATAACCGCAGACATTTACAACAGTTGACATTCTGTAATCAAAATAAGAGGTTTGTCTTTTTTTAATCTCTGCAAAGTAAGCTCCTCTAAGTGGTCACACTGCTTGAGATGCGCAGCGAGAGGTGCCAAAAATGCAGTGCTAACGAGTTCATTCTGGCTTCCCAGTAGTAGAGCAGAGACGTCAGCACTGGTCGGTGCAGCGAGTCCTCATGTGATACCTTATCAAACAGTCTTTCATAACCAGTGCTCGCAGCCTTTACGCAATGTACATGATATAGTATTCAAACAATATTCTAAATAGTATTAGCATTTCTCGGGATTTTCTTTGGGGTGGGGGGGGTGTCATGACGATTCATTGCAGATTAAAATGCAAGGAAAGAAATCCCTTGCAGCAATGGTATATATTTTTAAACGCATTATGAATCACATACAAGAAACTGCCCAAGTTCTTAACTACGTGCATATTCGGAATCAGCAAAGTGAGATGCTTGTCCCTGCCAGGGATTCTGTAAGGAAACGGTATTCAGGGTTAAACGCGCCTTGAGAAGAGAACGGCGCGAGTTTGGGCAAAAAAATAACGAGACTGCTCCGACATGTCATCATCCTGAAGTGGTCCCAACCGGAGTTTGCTGCCATCATCTGCCCTCCTAGAGATCCATTACATGTACATTAAATATTGAGTAATGCCCCGAGTTACGCAAGCTCTCGAACTGGTTTCTTGCTGAGTCCATCTGCTCCCCTGTTATACAAGAATTATAAAAGAGGAAATGGTGTAAATCTTTATTTTGCTCCCCCTCTAGGAACCTGACTTTAACACTGTATCTAATATCGGCCATCAAAGCAAGAGTAGAAGTTGATTTTTTTTTGGTTCACCCACCTCCTCCACCCCCCTCCCCCTCTTCCTCTTCTTTCTGCAGGCGCACTTTGGATGCGATCGTGGCTCCGTGAAAAGGAGAATATAGACGAGATTGATTGTAACTTGCTGCACCCACGTGTCCGGAATGAATGAATGAATGAAGCGATCCCGGGTAATGACACCTGATTTGTAACAATTGTAACCCGGCAACCAGCAGGTAACCAGTCAGCGGGGGCGCGAGCGGGCGCTCAGGTGCTGCCCGAGTTCCGAGCACGAGATCCGCACGTGAAGCCGGTGCTTCCTCTCTCTCTCTCCAACACAAATAGCACTTTGCACAGAGGGAGAGAGAGCCGGGCAGCCGCCCTAAGAAATCACTCCAAACCTCGAGCTGTAGTTAGTAACCAGCTCGACTTGCAGGCAAGGCAGAGGAAGCAAAGCGCGGCTCCTTACCTGAGACTCTGCGTTTTCTGTCAGGTAGTTGAAGACGAATAAAGAGAAGTCCTCGTCCGTGAGCGTGCAATCCGCCATCTTCCTGTGGTGTGTGTGTGAGAATGAGTGACGGTCGCCGTGCTCCCTGGAGCCGGCAGTGAGCTCACTGCTGCTCTCCGAGCAGGCTAGCGGACAGTAGTGGTACTGCAACTGGTATGGTGTCTCGCTACACCAGATGGTGGCAGCATGCAAGTAAGTGCACCACTCTGTGTGCACTGTTGCTTTTCCTATGTTTTGTTTAAAGCTGGGATTTATTTTGGTTGTCTTGCCTCAAAAGGATGGCCCGCTAGAGTTGCACATTTGGTTTTCTCTGACATCCAGGAAGCTGGGAGCGATAGGTTTTGTTTGTTCAAAAGTGGAAAGACGAGAGCATTGCAACTGTTTGAGCAAAACAAAAATAGAAATACCTGGAAAAACTCAGCAGGTCTGGCAGCATCGATGGAGAAGAGCACAGTTGACGTTTCGAGTCCTATTTGAGTTAGGGAGGAGTGCAGGATTGGCTGAAGGCCAATCAGCAGGTGTGCCTCCTCTTTACATTTCAAAAAAAAATGGAATTGGCTCCCCAAAACTCACAGGAAATAAAATAAATAAAAATAATTGAAAGGGCGAAATTGAACAAAAAGTCCCTGTGCAAACCAGTGATATGATCTTCAGTGACACATGTTGATATACAAGAGTGACAGCAGAATGAAGTATAGATTTAACCAGAGAAAAACAGCCAAAGAAACAATCAATGATCAAATACACCCTGGACCTGTAAAATCTTTTAAACATGATAAGGTAGACTTTATCCTCTCAATATATAGATCTATGTTGCATGGTGGAAGGGTGCACCTGTCAACGTGTAAATAATTATTCTACAAACGAACACAAACACTTCTTTTACACATTACCATGTTGTATTTTATTCTTATTGTTATGAATCAGGCTTGGATGAAGCACTGCTAAATTGGCAAAGTTAGTGAAATGGGTGTGGAAGTCCGACGTGAGGAGGAGAAAAGGTGTGACAACAGCAATCTCCACTCCAAGGAACTGCAATCTGTGCACTTCAGTTTTCATTATCTCAGAGTCTGAAATGGAAAATAGGATTAGCACACTAGGGGTCTGCAATACTCAGACAAACCATTTGTCAATGCAATTTTCACCAGTTGAAAGGCATTTTTGTGAGAACTGGATGAGTCAAAATGTACATACCGGGGGCACGGGAGTTATTACAGAATATATAATTGTCAATGGACAAAGGGGATCATAAAATTGGAAAATTGTACATATTGGACAAAAAGCTCCAATCCTTTACTTTCAGTATCACCTTCACCACAGTATGTTTGCAATATAGTGCGAATCAGAACACAGGTCCACCAACGTATTGTCTTCATCTTTTTAAATCGCTGGAGAGGAGATAGGACGAATCAATTTGATGATTCCAAAGCCACTACAACAACAACCTATATCTATATAGCACCTTTAATGTAATGAAATGGCCCAAGGTGCTCCACAGGGCCATTATAAAACAATGTATGACACCGAGCCAGATAAGGAAATATTAGGTGAGATGACCAAAAACATGGCCAAAGAGGTAAGTTTTAAGAAGTGTCTTAAAGGAGAAAGCAAGGTAGAGATGTATAGGGAGGGAATTCCAGAGCTTAGGGCCCAGGCAACTAAAGGCACAGCCACCAATGGTGGAGTAAATTAGGTTGGGAATGCACAAGAGGTCAGAATTAGATGAGCGCAGATATCTTAGAAGGTTATGGTTTTGGAGGATATTACAGAGATAAGGAGGGATAAGGTTATGGAAGGATTTGAAAACAAGGATGAGAATTGTAAAATCAAGATTGTTTGACTTTGGAAGATCAGCAAACACAGGGGAACGGGACTTGCTGCAAATTAAGACAAGGGCAGCAGAGTTTTGCATGACCTCAAATTTATGGAAGGTAGAATATGGGAGACCAGCCAGGAGTGCATTGTTATACTTAAGTCTAGAGTTAACAAAATCATGAATGAGGGTTTCAGCAGCAGATGAGCTGAGACAGGGGGCGGGGGGGTGGTGGGTGGGGAGGGGGGAGAGCCAGTGATGTTACGCAGGTAAACAAAATGTCTGTCTTAGAGATGGCACGAATATGAGGTTGGGAACTCATCTCAGGATCAAGTGCGACACCAATATTGTGAAGAGACTGGCTTAATTTCATTCGGTTGCCAGGGAGAGGGATGGAGGTCATAGTTAGGGAACAGAGTTTGGAGCAGGGACCAAAACCAAAAGCTTCAGTTTTCCTAATAATTAATTGGAAGAAATTTCTGCTCATCCAATACTAGGTGTTGGATAAGCACAATGTTTAGCACCATTCGCAACTCCTAAAATACTGAAGCTGTGCCTGTCCATATGCAGCAAGATCTGGACAACATTCAAGCTTGGGCTGATAAGTGGCATGTAACATTTGCACCACACAAGTGCCAGGCAATACCCATATCCAACAAAAGAGAACTAACCATGCCAGGAGCAGTGGCTGGCATACTAAAAATGAGGTGTCAAACTGGTGAAGCTATAACACAGGACTACTTGCGTAACAGCATAAGCAGCAACTGATAGACAGAGCTCAGCGTTCCCACAACCAATGGATCAGATCTAAGTTCTGCAGTCCTGCCACATCCATTTGTGAGTGGTGGTGGACAATTAAACAATTTATTGGAGGAGGAAACTCCACAAATATCTCCATCCTCAAAGACAGGGGAGCCAAACACATCAGTGCAAAACATAAGGCTGAAGCATTCACGACAATCTTCAGCCAGAAGTGCCGAGTGGATGATCCATCTCGGCCACCTCCAGAGATGCCCAGCATCACAGATGCCAGTCTTCAGCCAATTCCATTCACTCCACATGATAAAAAGAAACAGTTGAAGGCAATGGATAGTGCAAAGGCTTGGGCCTTGACAATATTCCAGCAATAGTACTGAAGACTTGTACTCCAGCACTTGCCACGCCCCTAGCCAAGCTGTTCCAGTACAGCTACAATACTGGCATCTACCCAGCAATGTGGAAAATTGCCCAAGTATGTTCTGTACACAAAATGCAGGACAAATCCAACCTGGCCAATTACCGCCCCATCTACTCTCCATCATCAGTACAGTAATGGAAGGGGTCATCAACAGCGCTATCATGCAGCACTTGCTTAGCAATAACCTGCCCACTGACGCCGAGTTTGGATTCCGCCAGGCCACTCAGCTCCTGACCTTATTACAACCTTAGTTCAAACACAGACAAAACAACTGAACTCCCAAGGTGAGGCAAGAATGACTGCCCATGACGCCAAGGCCGTATTTGACCAAGTGTGGCATCAAGGAGCCCTAGCAAAACTGGAGTCAAGGGGAATCGGGGAAAACTCTTCGCTGGTTGGAGTCATACCTAGCACAAAGGAAGATGGTTGAGGTTGTTGTAGGTCAGTCATCTCAGCTCCAGGACATCACTGCAGGAGTTCCTCAGGGTAGTGTCCTAGGCCCAAACATCTTCAGCTGCTTCATCAATGACCTTCCTTCCATCATAAGGCCAGAAGTGGGGATGTTTGCTGATGATTGCACAATGCACAGCACCATTTGTGACTCCTCGGATACTGAAGCAGTCCATGTCATAATGCAGCAAGACCTGGACAATATCCAGGTTTGGGCTGACAAGTGGCAAGTAACAATTGCAGCACACAAGTGCAGGCAATGACCAACCCCAACTAGAAAGAATCTAATAATCGCCCATTGATGTTCAATGGCATTACCATCACTGAATCCCCCACTATCAACATCCTGGGGGTTGCCATTGACCAGAAATTGAACTGGATTAGCCATATAAATAATGTGGCTACAAGAGTAGATCAGAGGCTAGGAATCCTGTGACAAATAACTTACCTCCTGACTCCCCAAAGCCTGTCTACTATCTACAAGGCACAAGTCTAGTGCAATGGAATACTTTCCACTTGCCTGGATGACTGCAGCTTCCACAACCCTCAAGAAGCTTGACACCATCCAGGACAAAGCAGTCCACTTGATTGGCACTACATCCACAAATATTCACTCCCTCCACCACCGATGCACAGTTGCAGCAGTGTGAACCATCTACAAGATGCACTGCAGGAATTCACCAAGGCTCCTTCAACAGCACCTTCCAAACCCACAACCACTACCATCTAGAAGGACAAGGGCAGCAGACACATGGGAAAAACATCACCTGGAAGTTCCCTTCTAAGTCACTCATCTGACCTGACCTAGAAATATATCTTCGTTCCTTCACTGTCGCTGAGTTAAAATCCTGGAACTCCCTTCCTAACAGCACTGTGGGTATACCTATACCACAGACTGCAGCAGTTCAAGAAGGCAGCTCACCACCACTTTCTCAAGGGCAACTAGAGATGGACAATAAATGCTGGCCCAGCCAGCAAAGCCCACGTCATGAATGAATAATAAAAAAAAAATCTCCCCTTAAAATACAATGGCATTGCCATCGCTGTATACCCACCATCAATATCTGGCCAGAAGCTGAACTGGACCAGCCATGGATACTTTGGCTACAAGTGCATGCCAGAGGCTGGGAATTCTGCAGCAAGTGACGCACCTCCTGACTCCCCAAAGCCTGTCCACCAGCTGCAATGCACAAGTCAGGAGTGTGATGGAATAGCCTCCATTTCTCTGGATGACTGCAGCTCCAACAACACTCAAGAAGCTGGACACCATCCAGGGCAAAGCAATCAGCTTGATTGGCACCCCATCCACCATCTTAAACATTCGCTCCCTCCACCACTGATGCACAGTAGCAGCAGCATGTACCATCTACAAGATGCATTGCAGCAACTCACCAAAGCTCCTTCAGCAGCATCTTCCAAACCTGTTATCTCTACCCACTGGAAGAATAAAGCAGCAGATACATGGGAACACCGCCACCTGCAAGTTCCCCTCCAAGTCACTCACCATCCTGACTTGGAAATATATCACTGTTCCTTCACTGTTGCTGGGTCAAAATCCTGGAACGCCCTTCCTTACAGCATTGTGGGTGTAGCTACACCGCATGAACTATAGTGGTTCAAGAAGGCAGCAAACCACCACCATCTCAAGGGCAATTAGGGATGGGCAATCAATGCTGATCTAGCCAGCAACATCCACATCCCATGAATGAATAAAAAATAAACCAGTGTGATAATTTACCCCCAAACTAATGGCTTAATTATCTCAGTACAAGCTTGAGGTGTCCTCTGCTCCTACTACCTTTTTGATCATGCAGTTTCATGTACAGATGCATGTTAATTTCTGAAAGAAATAAAGCCTGGGAACAGTTTATTAACAAGTTTGTTCAGAATCTTATTAAATCAATATTATTGATAGTCTTGCAACCAGCACTTATTTACCGTATCCAACATGCCCCATAGTGTCAAACCTTCAAAGCGTTGCATATCTTTAGGATTAATTAAATCATGAATGGCTCAGATCAACAGTTTTTTTCATGTTACCAATCATCTGATTGAATATTTGTGAATGAATTGAAAAAAGTAAGAACTCAAAGAGGAATGATTAGTGAATAGTTGTAGCTTTCACTCTGCTTACAGTGTCTTGGACAATGTGGTCGGCATCGAGTGATCACTGTAGTCAGACTTCCCCTTTCACGATAGTTTAAATCTGGTGCCAAGTCAAGTGGATCTCCAGGTGTGCAACAGCACTGATGTCAGCGAGCAGGGTTAGCAGCTCATTACATCGAAATATTCGCACACAGCAAACCAGGAATTCAAAAAACTGAATTCTGTTACTTTAAATTTTCAGATAATGAAACAAATAAATTATAATTAGGTTTAAATAGAAGGTAAAATAAAGATAAATGTTAAAAAATTATTTTTCAAAATGTGGAATTTTATATCAAAATGGGGAAATTTGCATCCATACAAACATACGAATTGGGAGCAGGAATAGACCATTCAGCCCCTCGAGCCTGCTTCACCATTTGGCTGACTGATTTTTAAAATGTTAAATTCTTCTCAATCTTACTGGATTGTCTAAGAATGTCTAAGATACACATTTTAAAGTATGATTTGCCTAAGGTGCCCAACAATCATTACACCTCATTCAACTAGTTGTAACATTTTCAAGGGTTTTACAGCAAATTCAACAACACAACAGTGGAAGTTTTCATCAGTTCATAAATTTCTGCTTGATTGGAGTCTTCAGGGTGCCTCAACGGGGCACCATATGGAGAGCACCTTCTAGATCTCCATGTTTAACTGCGCATCTGCAGACTCCCAAAGTTGTTGTCAGTTGCAGTGGAATAAAGATGGTGAACACTGATGGTTTCACCATCAATACCGCCATAAAATCCAAGCCAATACTTAAGAGTACAAGCATATCACATGTTAAGCAGATGGACGAGGAATAGTTAGTTGCAACTCCTGTGAAATCAATAGCCAGAGCACAATAATCTAAACCAGCAGGGAATTTACAAGTAGTAACTTTGAAGTTGGATCAATAGAACAAAATTAAAAATACATTTCGAAGTTTCAACTATTGTTTACAGTTTAAGACAATAAAAATTCTGAACCAATTTGGAAGGAGATTTTTTTCATTTTTCTGAAGAGGCTGATATTTGTGGTGGGAATGTTTCGGAAGGAAACGTTTATTAGGCTCTTTGATATTAACTTCAGCATGACACTGACCAAAATCAGCCAGCCTGGACCAATGTAAAAGAGTATTTGTTCAGATGTCAGTCACTGGACCTTAAAATAATAAAAATCATCTTGGACACTGCAGCTTGCAATGATAGCTTCAACAACAGCTATAAAGCCATAAGAGATGAAAAAAAATATATATATATTTATAATCATGACAACTAAGAAAAAGAAAATACATTTATCAAGTACTTGTACCATTCACAATGGTCAATGAAGCAAAATATAATAAAAATAAAAAAGATAATATAAATAGGTGAGAGAGAAAGGTTTTCAGGAGATCAGAAAAAAGTTACTGATATGTTACAAATTTTGTAGAGATCTGAAAATATATTTGTACCTTTCATTATCAATAATCTATATAATATTTTAACTTTGTATCAGTTATGTGTCAAATTACTTCTGTAAATTTGCTGCAATACAGTGAACAAACCATTCTCAAATTTAGGCCTCAGTAGTAGTAAATATCAGAAAATTCACTCCAGGTCTTCTAATAAATTTAATTTATTGAAGTATTATTTTAATGTTAATAATCTTAATGTTTATAAATAGATTTTTTTTAAAAGTTGGAGAAAATAATAGATGAAAGAGGACAAGCAAACACAGACAGAAATTAAAAGTTTTAGGAATATGAATAGGAAGTGAGGAGCTTCTTCACTTTAGCCATAACATCATTAGAATAACATCTTAGTATATTTATAATGCAGTAAAGCAAGTGAAAAATGTAAGGCTGAACAGGCAGGTATTCATATGTCTGTGACATATGCCTGTCTGTGAGCCCCTAAAATTCTAAGACTGTTTCTGTGTTCTATTCCAGGGATTTTGAAAGTATCCAACATACAGTTTAATATATATAATGCATTGAAGTCTTTTATGCAACTTTATTAGATTACTTACCTTACAGTACTTATCCAAAGATTGAATGACGACTTGGAGCATTTTTCAAAGTTGTGAGACATTTATGTAATTTGGATGGCATCATTGACCAAAAGGTCACAGTTGGAATAGTTTTCACAGCGTAGTTCACAATGGGTCTTGCTTTGAGTATGCAAGGAAATTAAGGAAAAACGCAATGATGTGGACAATATGAGGTGCTGAATTACTGCAACAGTCTAATCTTTTCTTGGAGAGCTAGGCAGTTAGGTGTGGTAAACCATCACAATGGTTAAAAGTCTCCAAATCAAACTACTTCATCGCTTGTACAAAAGCAAAATACTGTGGATGCTGGAAATCTGAAAAAACAGAAAATACTGGATATATTCAGTAGGCCATTAAAGCTGCTAACAAAGCTGGTGTTGTTGTTGTCTAGTGAACTGACCTCGACCTCACAGAGGCTGAACACAACTCTCCAATACATCCTTGTACCTCCCCCAAGGCCATGACCTCACCCCTGGACATCAAGCCATCATCTCCAGATCTGTCACTGATGTCATTTCCTCTGGAAATCTTCCGTCCACAGCCTCCTACCTCATGGGCCCCTGAACAGCCCACTTATACCTCCTTCCCAAGATCCACAAACAGGACGGCCCTGGTAGACCTATTTCAGCACATTCCTGCTCCACTGAACTGATTTCTTCCTACCTTGACTCTATTTTGTCCAATCTCTTCCCACTTTCATTGTGACTCTTGCCATGTCCTCTGTCGCCTTAACAGTTTACAATTTTCTGGCCCTAACCTTCTCCTATTCAACATACATGTCTAATCTCTCTAAACCTCCACCCCCAAAGCAGGTGCTCTGAGCAATCTCCATTTCTTCCTTGAACGGATCACCAGTCTCCATCCACTGTCTCCCTCCCTCACCATGCTGAACTTGTTCCATGTTGAACAACTTCTCCTTTAATTTCACTCACTTCCTCCAAATAAGAGTGTTGCTAGGGGTACCCAAATGGGGCCATCTATGTCTTCCTTTTTGTTGGATATGTGGAACATTCCTTGTTCCAGTCCTACTCGAGTCCCCTCCCTCACTCTTTTTCTGGTACATTGATGACTGTCTCAGTGCCATTTTCACTGTCCTGAACTGAAAAATGTCATCAAATTTGCTTCCAATTTTACCTTCACACGGTCCATCTCTGACTCTTCCCTTCCCTTCCTCAACTTCTCCATCTCCATTTCTGGGGATTAGCAGTCAATAAATATTCACCATAAGCCTATTGGCTCCAACAGCTACCTCAACTACATTTCCTCATACCCAGCTTCCTGTAAGGACTTCATTCCATTTTCTCCATCACCTTTCTAGTTGTTTAGACAATACATCTTCCATACCAGCCCCTCTGATATGTCTTCCTTTGTCCTCAACCAAAGATTCCCACCAGCACTGTGGTTGACAGGACCCTCAACTGGGTCCATCTCATTGCCCTCACTTCTGCTTTCACCCCATTCCCCTCCCTGCCAGGACCATGATAGACTTCTTGTCCCTACCTTCCACCCCACCAGCCTCCCTGTTTAAAGAATTATCCTCTGCCATTTCCGCCACCTCCTGTGTAATGCCAACACCAAATATATCTCCCTCTCCTCTTTCAGCATTCCAAAGGGGCAATTCTCTCTTTGACCACCAACCCGGTTCACTCCACAATCGTGCCCCAGCACCTCCTCCTATTCCCATGGCACCTTTCCATACAAGCGCACGAGTTCCAACATCTGCCCTTTTACCTCCTCTATCCTCCCCACCCAAGGCCCTAAACAATCCTTTCAGGTGAAACAGTGATTTATGTGTACTTCTTATAATTTAATATATGTATCCTCAGCTCACATTGTGGGTCTGCTCGGCGTTGGATAGGCCAAATGCAGATAGAGTGATTGCTTTGTGGAACACCTCCATTCAGTCCTCACATGTGACCCTGAGCTCTGGTCGCCTGTCATTTTAATTCCTACCTTGCTCTAACACTGGCCTCTTGCAGTGTTCCAATGAAGCTCAAAACAAACTTGAGGAACAGCACTTCATCTTTTGGTTAGGCAATTTACAGCCTTCTGGACTCAACACTGAGTTCAACAATTGCAGGCCATATTCGGTGCCCCCATTTTGTTTCCTTTTTCTTTGCAGGTTTCAGTTTTACTCCCCTTTTCCTCTTGTTTTTGTTTTCAGATAGTAGCTGTAAATCATTCTGCCATTGACATCTCTTCTAAACACATCTTTCTGTTTCTTTACATGCCCCCATTACCACACCCTGTGGCCCTGCACCACCAACCTTTTGGTTCCATTAACTTCTCCTGCCTTCCATCTTTTGCAGACCTTTACTTTTGTTTGTTCTCCACCAGCGCCCCCACACCCGCCCCCCCACCCCCACACCTTTTCAATTGCTTAAAACCTATTACAATTCTATCTTTTGATGACAGGTCAATGACCAAAAACACCAACTCTGTTTCTCTCCCCATAGATGCTGCCTGAATTTCCGAGTATTTCTAACATTTTCTCTTTTACCACTTAAGTAGTTTCCATTTGCCTCATCTAAGATACAAACACTCTCCATAGGACCCACTACAATAATCAAACTCGAGAGAACTTAGACACTAGTTAACAATGGCATTGAACTACTGCTGGAATTGAAATGGCTAGACACGTACAGTTTACCATCATGAAGCACAGGTAAGCTTTCCCAGTTACATGGCGGCTTGTCAGTAAGTCAAGCCGACCAATCATACGCAGTGGCCTGGGGTATTGTGCATCTATCTGACTCAGATATCAAATGACTCAAAAATGACTTAGTTCCAGATTCTTATCATCAAGGATGTCAGCTTGGAGCCAACTTAATTCGAAACTGCAAAAGCAAAATACTGCAGATGCTAAAATCTGAAATACAACCAGGAAATGCAGGAAATACGAAGCAGATCAGGCAGCATTTGGGGAGAGGAAAACAGAATTAATGCTTCAGGTCTGTGACTTTCTGCCACTGATTGTGAAAAAGCTGCCCACAAACATCTAGTGATCTCTGTGGTGGGATTTCCCCTTTCCCAATGGGCAATTTACACCTGGTACCATGATCAGAGGATGTTTTGACATGCAGCAGCAGTGATATCAACAAGGAGGTTAGCAGCCAGTCCAGTTAAAGTATTCACACAGAACAAACCTAGAAATTAAAAGCACTTAAATCCTTCATTTTTAACTTACATTTTCAGAAAGCAAAATAAATGTATGATTATATTAAATGGAAGCAAAAAATAAACAGACATTTTAAAAAGAAAAGGCTTTATATTCTTGAAAATATGTGGAATTTTTAATTTTTTTGACATTGCACAAACAAAAAATTAGCTTTACAGGGCCAGTGAGGGTGTTTAGAAGTAATTATGAAGTTAGTATGCCATTAAAAACCCTATTGTACCTCATTCAACAAGGTGCAACTTTTTCAAGGCTTTTTACGTGAGACTAACAGCACAGAAGAGGAAGTTTTTGTCAAATTCTCATTTCAATGCAGATTGCAATATGTGGGAACTTCTACAGAGTTCCCTGCAGAGAAGTATAGACTCATTGACCTTCTGCACATCTGCAGACTCCCCGAGTTGCTATTAGTTTCAGTGCAGTAACAATAGCGAACACTGACAGTTTCACAATCATTACCACAGCAAAATGTGGCCCATTAAATAAAGACAAATATGCCATTTGAAGAGTCTATTTGCTTTCCAATTGACTGGGAAAATGGTGGTGCACTGTGCGCATGAACATGTTGGGTGACTAATGATGGGACAGTTGGAGGCAGGAAGTCATATGACTTACACTAGCAAGAATATAACCAACCAAAGCCACCTTTGCATCAGCAGAACTATTATCTCTCTGCAACCCAAACAGAAAGATTGGTTGGACATATGAATGCGCACACCCAGACTCCAGCAAATAGCTTCCAGTAGCTGTCTGCTTAAACTTCACAATTTTCTCATCATAGGACAGACATCTATCTTTAACTCAATGTGACAGCCTCTTCATGACAGTCACCTTGATGTTCTAAGTTTCCACTGTGTGATGCGTGTGCACTGAGTGGTAACACCCTCCACCATTGTGCAGTCAGTTTGTTATTGCATTGTCTCAATGGTCATTTCATTGGTCAGATAAAGTAGCTTTTTTTAAAATTCATTTATGAGATGTAGGTGTCGCTGGCTAGATCAGAATTATTGCCCATCCCTAATTGCCCTTGATAAGGTGGTGGTGAGCTGCCTTCTTGAACTGCTGCAGACCATTTGGTGTAGGTGCTTGTTCAGCCTTGAGTTTCCTCCTGTGATTGTCCAATAAACTGTCATTACTTTGGCGGAAACCAGAATTGCTGTGAGCAGGTTTCTGTCAATCTTCCGCTGAAAGTTTACCGCATTGTTGCAGGGGATTCCTGATGATAAGCTTTTGATGTTGTACAGTCTGGAAACAACTCAAGGCTTGGTTTGTTTGTCCATGTTTGCACCGGGCTTAGGCACAGCATTCTTGAGGTTTTATTTTGGACTCAGCTTGCTTTGGTCTTCTCTGCAGTTTGGGGCTTTAGGCCTCTCTCACCACACTTGCCCAATTATAGATTTGCTGCTGTTCTGTAAGAAAGCCTTTCACGAACTGCTAGTTCCATCAGTTCCCAGATACTTTACCGTCAGTTTAATAAACTTCATCTAAGTATAGGAGCAAAACTGGTTTTGTTTACTTGTATGTTTCCAAAACAGGACATACTGTACTTTATAGCTCATAGTGAGAGGCGGTTCCGCAATAACCATCTTCAGCTCTCATGAAGATGAGTCATGCACCCTGACGAATGGATATCAGTGCTGCACGATTTGCATTGTTGAAACTGCACTAGAAATCAAGAGTCTATAAAAATAGCTTGCATGAGAAATATGCTTAAAATGGACAAATAAGGCGCACATAGCTGTAATAGAAACATGCAGGAAATCGTTCCAGTTCATTTAACTGTTAATACATGCAAATGGTCTTCGAACATATATAGGCAGACTTTTTCTTAAAAAGAAAATCTCAGTTGTTCCGCAAATCGTAAAAGATATTTCCTGTTATCATTAAGGAAGTGAGAAGAGTGAGCATTTGAATTCTGTCCTCTGCGTGTATAATCAATCATTCTGTACGTACGTCTGTGTGTCACTGCGTGAAATCTGCACCTGGAGAATATTTGGAGGAAAGAATTTTTGACCTTCACTCTTTTTCAGTAAAACTGGGAAATGCAAACCTTCGCGTTAGATATTCGGCCTTTTGTTTTAAGGGTAGTCAGCTGGGCACGCTTTTGAATATAAAATACTAATGCACTGGTAAAACGAATTTTCTGAGTAATTGTGATACAAAACTGATTTGGCTCCTGACTGTTTTCCAGTTACAATCAGTTGACCAATTAAAACAAAAGAGGAGCAAATTTTTGAGATGATTTTACAATCAGATCATATCCTAAGTTCTGACGAAAGGTGATCGGCCTGAAACGTAAACCATACTTCTCTCCAGAGATGTTACCTGTCCTACTAAATCTTTGCAACATTTTCTGTTTTTATTTCATATTGTGTCCTTTTTAACTGCTTTTAGTTGTTAATCTGGAGATAGAAATAACTGAATTGTATGTATGCAGGAATGAGAAATAATATACAGAGAGAAAGAAATTTAAGACCAAACTAGTTAAATGCAGTCAAATCTGTAGAGAGAAACAAAGTTAACGCTTCAGATGAATAACCTTTCATCAGAACTGGAAAAAAATTTATGCAAGCAGGAGGCAGGGAAGGTAGGAAAGAACACAGGGAAGGTCTGTAATAAAGTGGAAGACAGGAGAGATTAAATGACAAAACCGACGATGGTGCAAGGCAAAAGGAGATGGTAACGGACAAGAATAGTTGAACACTACCTCAGCCTATTTGAAAACTTCATCTATGCTTTTGATACTGTGAGACTCAGCTATTGCAATGCTTTCCTAGCAGCCTCCCACCTTGCAACCTTCATAAACCTAAGTGCCTCCAAAGACCTGCTGCCATATGATTCCACCAGTGTTCACGACTGGGTCGTTTCCTGTTGAGAGTACTCAACCCAATACAGACATGCCTGATGTGTCTGATGTAACTCCAAGAGTTGAGGATACAGACCTGCAAATGCCCACCGAAGCAAGTGACATTCAGCCAGCTCCAGAAAAGGAGGTTTGAAGCTGCAGAGCTGAGATGCTCTAGATACCTAGGGAAACCCCCACAAAGACTGAATTTGTAAATTACTTACCAGTGTAAATAATTTACTGTCTTGAGAAAATTGTACTTGCAAATATAAAATGTATTTTCGAGTAAAGGGAGAGGATGTGGTAATTATGTTTTTATCAAATGTGTAATATACCTTTAAGAAGAAAGCTGTTAAGATCACATGATCTTGAGTAACCAATAGAAGAGTAGCATGGGCTACCTCTGTAGTTCGTGGTATGGAGATAGGGTTTGAAGCGAAAGCACACGTAATTGCTGCTGAGTACCTTTGTAAATAAACATAATGCTTTCCACCTAAGAAGCATCTGCTGATCAACTCAGCCACCACTTACAACAATTGTGCAATGAGGATCCACAAGATCCAACACTGATCTAACTTGGCTCCCAGGCCAAAACAAAACAACACCTCAAATTTAAAATTCTCTTCTGTAAAATCCCTCTGTGACTTCACACCTGTCTACTTCCGTAAGTTCTTTCAACCCTACAAACCATTGAGATTTTCTCTTGTGTATCCCTGAATTCCATCTCTCCACCTGAACTCTGGAATTCCCTCCCTAAACTTTTCCATCTCTCTACATCTGCTATGAAGCAGTCCATATGCAGCAAGACCCATACATCACTCCGGCTGCAAAGTGGCAAGTAAATTTTTTTTAAAAATTCAGTCGTGAGATGTGGGCATCGCTGTCTAGGCCATCATTTATTGCCCATCCATAATTGCCCTTGCTCAGGGGGCATTTAAGAGTCAACCACATTACTGTAGGTCTGGAGTCACAAGTAGGCCAGACCAGGTAAGGACAGCAGATTTCCTTCCCTAAGTAACATTAGTGAACCAGATGGGTTTTTACAACAATCAGCAATGGTTTTGTGGTCCAAGTTTTTATTGAATCCAAATTTCACCATCTGCCGTGGTGGGATTCAAACCCGGGTCCCCAGAGCATGGCCCTAGGTCTCTAAAATACTAGTCTAGTGACAATACCACTATGCCACGACCACACAAGTACTAGACAATAGCCATCATCAACAGGAGAGAATCTAACCATTTCCCCTTCATATTCAATGGCATTACCGTCACTGAATCTCTACCTATCAACATCCTAGGGGTTACCAATGACCAGAAACTGAACTGGGCTAGCCATATAAATACTGTGGCTACAAGAGCAGGTCAGAGGTTGGGAATTCTGTGACAACTAACTCACCACATGACTCCCCAAAGCCTGTCCACCATCTACAAGACACAAGTCAGGAATGTGATGGAGTACTCCCCACTTGCCTGGATGAGTGCAGCTCCAATAACATTCAAGAAGCTTGACACCAGGACAAAGTAGCCTGCTTGATTGGCACCCCATCCACCACCTTCAACGTTCATTCCCTGCACTACTGATGCACAGTGGCTGCAGTGTGTGCCATCTACAAGGTGCACTTCAGCAAACTGACCAAAGGACCTTCAACAGCACCTTTCAAACTGTGACCTCTACCACCTTGAAGGACAAGGGCAGCAGTTGCATGAGAACACCACCACCTGCAAGTTCCCCTCCAAGACATACGCCATCCTGATTAGAAATTATACCACCATTCCTTCACTGTTGCTGGCTCAAAATCCAGGAACTCACTTCCTAACAATACTATGGCTGTACCTACACCTTTTGGCCTGCAGTGCCTCACCACTGAAGGACAATTAGAAATAGGTAATAAATGCTGGCTAGCCTGCGATGCTCACACCCCATGAAAGAAAAGAAAGTCTCTTCTTTTAAGACACTTATTAAAACCTATCTCATTGACCAAGCTTTTGGTCTTGTGTCCAGATATCTCCTTATGTGGCTCAGTGCCAAATTTCTTCTGATAATGCGGAATGCCTTGACATGTTATATTGTATTAAAGATGCTATATAAATACAACATGTTGTTGACCTGATTTCCATTATTATGTTTGCTGATACATGAAGAGCGAAATGTTAATGTTCTCAGATATTTAGAGTCTCACAATGCAAGTGAGGGATTAACTTCCAACTTTACTCATTAACCTATAGGTCTGAAAGTGACTGACCCTGCTGCTTGTAGAAATCAAACAATCCTTTGGTGCCTCAATAAGTAATTGTGCCTAAAAATCTACTTCAGCTGGGAAGAAAAATCAAATTGCTTGGTATATAGCCAGGTTCATAAGCAGTCCTTCCTGTATAGAATGACTAACGTTAAAGTCAAAATAAAGAAGTGGTAGCATTCCAATCCATTCCCCCTTCCTATAAAACCACCCTTAAAGAAAATGTTTGAGACATTTGTGATATAGCAAAAACTAAGGAAGACTTTTGGACCATTGTAACCACAGAAATCATTCCTTTTCTATTGTGGGTTGCTACAATTTAATTTAATTTTTCACTTTTCACAGATTGGCTTCTGGTCTGTATATAACCAAAGTATTTGTGCTCTAATTGAGCACAGGAATTTTGTTAGAGTAAAATTGCAGTGTACCAGCATACGCACTGACCTACAAAGCCCAGCATGGTAACTGAATGCACGCAGTATACGAAATAAGGTAAATGAGCTTGTGGTGCAGATTGAAATTGGCAGGTATGATGTGGTGGGCATCACGGAGACATGGCTGCAAGGGGATCAGGACTGGGAGCTAAATATCCAAGGATATACATCCTATTGAAAAGATAGGCAGGTTGGCAGAGAGGGTGGGGTTGCTTTGTTAGTAAGAAATGAAATTAAATCGATAGCAAGAAATGACAGAGTCAGTTTATGTAGAATCTGTGTGGGTAGAGTTGAGGAACCGCAAAGGTAAAAAAAAACATAATGGGAGTTATGTACAGGCCTCTGAACAGTAGTCAGAATGGGCACAAGATACAACAGGAGATAGAAAAGGTGTGTAAGAAAGGCAATGTTACAGTGATCATGGGGGATTTCAATATGCAGGTAGACTGGGAAAATCAGGTTGGTAGTGGATCCCAAGAAAAGGAATTTGTAGAATGTCTACAAGATGGCTTTTTGGAGCAGCTTGTCATGGAGCCCAGTAGGGAACAGGCAATTCTAGATTTAGTGATGTGTAATGAGGCAGATTTGATAAGGGAGCTTAAGGTGAAGGAACCCTTAGGAGGACGTGACCATAATATGATAAAATTTAACCTGCAATTTGAGAGGAAAAAGCTGGAATCAGATGTAACGGTATTACAGTTGAATAAAGGCAATTACAGAGGCATGAGGGAGGAGCTGGCCAGAATTGACTGGGAGATGAGCCTAGCAGGAAAGACAGTGGAACAGCAATGGCAGGAGTTTCTGGGAGTAATTTGGGAGACACAGCAAAAATTCATCCCTAGGAAGAAGCAGCATACTAAAGGGAGGATGAGGCAACCATGGCTGACAAGGGAAGTTAGGGGCAGCATAAAAATTAAAGAGAAAGCACACAATATGCTGAAGAGCAGTGGGAAGCCAGGGGATTGGGAAGCCTACAAAAACCAACAGAGGACAACTAAAAAAGAAATAAGGAGGGAGAAGATTAAATATGAGGGTAAACTAGCCAGTAATATAAAAGAAGATTGCAAGAGTTTTTTCAGATATGTAAAGGGTAAGGGAGAGGCAAAAGTGGACATTGGGCTGCTGGAAAACGATGCTGGAGAAGTAGTAGTGGGGAACAAAGAAATGGCGGAGGAATTGAATAGGTACTTTGCATCAGTTTTCACAATGGAAGACACGAGTAACATCCCCAAAGTTCAAGAGAGTCGGGGGGCAGAGATGAGTTTGGTGGCCATTACCAAGGAGAAGGTGCTAGGAAAACTGAAAGGTCTGAAGGTAGATAAATCACCTGGACCAGATGGATTACACCCCAGAGTTCTGAAAGAGATAGCTGAAGAGATAGTGGAGACGTTAGTGGTGATCTTTCAGGAATCATTGGAGTCAGGGAGGGTCCCAGAGGACTGGAAAATCACGAATGTAAACCCCTGTTTAAGAAGGGAGTGAGGAAAAAGACAGGCCGATTAGCCTGACCTCGGACATTGGTAAGATTTGAGTCCATTATTAAGGATGAGATTTCAGAATACTTGGAAGTGCATGGTAAAATCAGGCAAAGTCAGCATGGTTTCATCAAGAGGAGGTCATGCCTGACAAATCTATTAGAATTCTTTGAGGAGGTAACAAGTAGGTTAGACAAAGGAGAGCCAATGGATGTTATTTACTTGGACTTCCAGAAGACCTTTAACAAGGTGCCGCACAGGAGGCTGCTCAGTAAGATAAGAGCCAACGGTGTTAGAGGCAAGGTACTGGCATGGATAGAAGATTTGCTGTCTGGCAGGAGGCAGAGAGTGGAGATAAGGGGGTCCTTCTCAGGATAGCGGCTGGTGATTAGTAGAGTTCTGCAAGGCTCAGTGTTGGGACCACAACTTTTCACTTTATACATTAATGATCTAGATGAAGGAACTGAGGGTATCCTGGCTAAGTTTGCAGATGATACAAAGATAGGTGGAGGGACAGATAGTATTGAGGAGGAGGGGAGGCTGCAGAAGGATTTGGACAGGTTAGGAGAATGGGCAAAGAAGTGGCATATAGAATACAACATGGGGAAGTGTGAGGTTATGCACTTTGGTAGGAAGAAGAGGCATAGACTATTTTCTAAATGGGGAGAGAATTCATAAATCTGGAGTGCAAAGGGACTTGGGAGTCCTAGTCAAGGTTTCACTTAAGTTTAACTTGTAGGTTGAGTCGGTAGTTAGGAAGGCAAGTGTGATGTTGGCATTTATTTTGAGAGGACTAGAATATAAAAGCAGGGATGTGCTGCTGAGGCTTTATAAAGCTCTGGTCAGACTACATTTGGAATATTGTGAGCAATTTTGGGCCCTGTATATCAGGAAGGATGTTCTGGCCCTGGAGAGGGTCCAGAGGAGGGCTCACGAAAACGATCCCAGGAATGAAAGGCTTAACATATGAGGAACATTTGAGGACTCTGGGTCTATACTCGATGGAGTTTAGAAGGATGAGGGGGGATCTGATTGAAACTTACAGAATGCTGAAAGACCTGGATAGAGTGGATGTGGGTAAGATGTTTCCATTAGTAGGAGAGACTAGGACCTGAGGGCACAGCCTCAGAGTAAAAGGAAGACCTTTTATAACAGAGATGAGGAGAAACTTCTTTAGCCAGAGAGTGGTGAATCTATGGAATTCTTTGCCACAGAAGGCTGTGGAGGCCAGGTCATTGAGTGTATTTAAGACCGAGATAGATAGGTTCTTGATTGGTAAGGGATCAAAAGTTATGGGGAGAAGGCGGGAGAATGGGGTTGAGAAACTTATCAGCCATGATTGAATGGCAGAGCAGATTCAATGAGCCGAATGGCCCAATTTCCAGTCCCAAGTTTTATGGTCCATAAGCAGTTTAAATAAGCTGCCAGACCCCAAAAGAACTGGCAACCCAAAAACATTGTACAACTTCACAAACAGCTATGAATAAAGGCCTATGACAAAGGCCTCTACTTTAAGGTCACTAAATAAGGTAAATTCCACATTATGTCAGATTTCAGGCTATTCCATGACTCGGTTTGCTTTTTGTGTGAAAAAAACATAATGGTAGTGCAAACTTGTATAAGCAGTTCCAATGGGAACGCCAAAGGTGCTGTATTCCTCCAGGCTCAGTTCATAGAGATCCTGTGCTAGATCCAACTCTGTCCTTTCACAGAGTCATTCCCTTTTCGAACCAGCTCTGATTATGCTGGCAGCCCTCCCCGCTGCAACTTTCAAGCTGGTGTGAAAACTCTTTACCCGCCCCCCCTTCTCCAAACAGGTTTCTGCCCTGCCACAAGTACTTTCCCCTGCTTCTTCTCTCTTTCTCCCTTAGCACTATTTCCACCTTCCCCTTTCTTCTATTTACCTTCTCCTTCAAAGTCACTTAGTTTATCATTTCCTTTGTGTTTAACCTTCTTACAGAAGCTGGTGGGTGTCTCAAAAATACATCTGATTTGGGAGCCCTACAATAGCTACCTTTGATAAAAGAGAGTTGGAAACATTCATTACTTACAGAGATAGACTTTGGCAGAACTCTATTAGAACCTTCTTCCTTCAGTTATATGTGATCTGACATCACTGATGATGCATTCTAACAATTAGCATAATAGCAATTAACCCCTTATACTGCACAATGTAATTAAGACCCCAACGTAATTTTCAGCAGGCTGATCATGGAATTTCAGGCATTGACTTACTCATTGGAATCAACATTTAAATGGGCTATGAACTGCAAACACTCAGATCACAAATACCATTTTGTCATTGTGCTTAGTGAATTTACAATGAATTGTACTTGGAGACTGCTTGTTTCTCTGTTTTCTTATTCACCATGATTAAGCTTTCACTGCTAATCATTGGTGCCATTTTTTACTTCATTACTTTGGATGGAGGAACAATTAGAGCAGCAGTAGAACCCTTCAAAGCAAATAAGCACAACAGCTGGGTCTGTTAAAGCAGCAGGTGAAGGGGCTGCTTGTAGAAGGCCTTACCTAGCCCAAAGGGTTATAAGTGAAGAGGCCCCCCACCCAACTTTCCACCTTTCACCGGAGACACCCACCTGGACTTTTCCCTTTTCCCTCCTGTGCCTCCCTGTCCTTCACTCCTCTCCTCTCCTGTACAAAAGGGGGAGGTTATTACTACCTCTCTCCCCCCCTTCCTCTTCCTAGGGAGGAACATTATGTATTTAAAAAAAAAAGGAAATATATATTAAAAAAAAATATAAGTGAAGAGGCATTTTCCCTGATATGACTGAGGATCACTGCATTTGGAGGTTGGCTTCATCAGGCAAATTGATACTGATCTATGCAGCTTCCTGCAGCAGGACCTGCCACCCACTGGCCGAAGTGGCTGTCAAATTCACCACTGCTCTTAACATTTTTACCTAGATGATGTTCAGGCTGATATTACTGTGAGTTGCCAGTGCACAGCTGCATTAAGTAGTTTACCAATGTCCCACCTACTAAATCACCTTTCCTATGGACACTAACACTCAATATCAGACAGCTTTGGAATTTGCACTAGTGGCTGGCTTCTACCATACCTGAGGTTATGAATGGCATGCAGGTCACCATATAATTCACTAGAAGACAAACCCACAGCTTTTGTCAACAGTTCATCAACAGTCATTCACTCAATGCCCAGCTGACGTGCAAGCACCACAGAAGGATCCTGACTTGGAAATATATCGCCATTCCTTCACTGTCACTGAATCAAAATCCTGGAACTCCCTCCCTAACAGCACTGTAGATGTACCTACGCCACATGGACTGCAGCGGTTAAAGAAGGCAGCTTACCACCACCTTCTCAAAGACAATTAGGGATAGGCAATAAATGCTGGCCTAGCCAGTGACTCTCAGGTCTCATGATGAATAAACAAAAAAGTCAGCCAATTTCACAGGCAGCTTTTGGGATGCCTTCATCTCAAGCTATGTCTTTATCTCAAGACAACATTCAGATATTCTGTCACTATTCCACCCTTCCAGAAATGTAAAAGACAAAGGCTTCCTCTGCTCAGATGGCTGGGCAGCCTTCTCCATTCTCACCAAGCCTGGAGAGCTTGATTATATTCACAGCCATGGAATCACGAGGAACATTATTGAGCACATTATCATGCTGCAGAAACAAAGGTTCAGGTTCCTGGATAGGTCTGGGAGCTCCCTCCACACAAACGTTGTTGCATCAGGGTAGTGTGCTGCACTTGGCTATGCAGAAAGGATTGTTGTAGGAGGAACAAAGTAAAAGGAAAGATCATCATCTGATAATGAAGGCGAGGATGAAGCAGAAGAATGATGGTGAACATAATGCATTGCAGTCAAAGAGGCCAGGATCACCTATTAGAACAGTGATTCCAGTGACCTGATCATTCTCCTCCCCTCAAAGGCTACAAAGATCCTTCTTGCACTAACAGTCCTTGTTACCCACTTCACCATCACCACTCCAATCTTCCAGAATCCTCTCTAAATTTAGGGAGAAAGGTGAAGGAAAACTGGAGCATTTCAGCCAAAAAAAAAATGGTTTGAACATGCTTTCAGCTTATAGTGATAAGGCTGGGAACCCAGTTGCAACTAAAAAGGCAACAATATAGATGATTTGTTAGAAAATTAACAGGATTCAATGTACGTACAAATAAACTTATAACTAGCTAGTACTTTTTGATTCCTAGAATCAAAATTCCTAAATTCAGAATGCCTAAATGCACCAAAAGAAGATGATTTCCATCTTATTGTTGCCATGCTTGTGTTCAAGAATTGGGTGGTGAAGCAAATTTCCCCACTGCCTGTCCTTCCACCTTACTGCTGTTTTCATTTCTGTTCTGATTTCTGCATCTTGGCAACAAACAAAGGTAATTCACACTTTCCAGCACTTTGGCCTCACAGCAAACCTGACTTGAACATGCACCAGGCTGCTGAAACAGATTTAAAAATTGCCTTCCTGCAGCCCCAAATGCTTGACAAGATCCTAAAGGAGCTTAACAGTCAGTTAGTTGGAGGTGAATGGGTTCCAAGTTCCCTCCCCACAACAGACACTTTGAAAATTTGAAACTGTCCCAGAGGCATTGGGATCCTGAGATGACCTCTGGGACCATGATTTGCAAATCACATCTGCATCAGATCCCAAACCTGGGGGCATTTGAAATTCTGACTGGTTAACTCTATTTTTGGCCTAAGATGCTACTTGCATTTCTAGCATTTACTGTTTCTGTTTCAAATTTGCAACAACTGCAGCAATTTGCTTTTGTAAGAGCTTTATATAATGAACTTTCCATCACCCCCCCAAGAGTCCATTGTTATTTTGTCTGCTATGTTCATTAAATCCTCCTCCTCTTGTATCTCTCACTGTGATACTGAGGTCTTCGTTGAAGTTGCCACTGGAGCTGCCTTCTGCTTAATTGCAGACTGCAATGCAAACAAGCATTTATCCAAACTAACCTTGCCAGCTCAATGGCATTTTTATGGAGGAAAGGCACTTCTCAAAAACATCAGTGGTGAAGGTTCATATTCTGGCAATCAGCAGTCTGCAGGTATCACTGAATACTAACAAATACTCTCTGCTCTTTAAAGGCAGCAGGTGGAACATTATGTGTACATTAGCAAACTTATTCATATGGGCCTTCAATGATACCACATGACATAAAAATACACAGTCCCTGAATTTCCTCAGGCTTTCTACCGCTATGCTCCAATAACTTCATCAGAATTGCAGTGGGAATATCATTTCATGAACAAGCATTCTGCATCATTTATTAACCCCATCAAGTTTTGGTAGTGCAGTGGCACAAATTAGAGGAAACTAAATTATTAATATGGCAATTTACAATTGTTCTGCATGCCTACCAACTGCCTTTAGTATTTTGGAAGTCATTTTAAGAGTGTGCTTGTTGGCAATTAACCTTACCCACTCAAGTGCAATGATGAATTGGCATACATTGCCCATGATTTCCCAATCATTCATTATAACAATCAATGGAAATAAAAATCTGGAGAGATGGAAAATGGGCTGCCAATTCACTATCACCTATTTAACACCATCACTCAAAATCAAAATGAACCCTTACAACTTTCCATATTGCCATACACTGTGTGTCCTTGCTGCTACTTAACAGTAACACCATTGTCTGTCATAAAAACAGAAAATGCTGGAAAAACTCAGCAGGTCTGGCAGCATCCATGGAGAGGGAAATAGAGTTAACGTTTCAAGTCCGTATGGCTCTTCTTCAGAGCTAAATAGAGGCAGAAATGTGATGGGTTTTATACAGTTTAAGAGGGGTGGAGCAGGTGGTGCAAAATAGGTCAGGGATAGGTGGGAGCTAAGGAGAGATTAACAAAGATGTCATGGACACAAGATAAAGGGAGTGGTAGTGTTAAAGTCTAAAGAAGCTGCTGATAGTGGCATAAAGGTAAGATAGCAAATGTATTAATAGCAAAACAAGGCCTTGTGGGGGCAGGGCGGGGGTTGGGGGTGGGTGGTAAAGTTGGATTTAAAAGGGGTCAAGATGGAGGAGAGAGTTCATGTTTGGAAGTTGTTGAATTCAATGTTAAGCCCAGAAGGTTGTAAAATGCATGGTTTGAAGTTGTTTGACTCAATGTTAAGCCCAGAAGGCTGTAAAGTGTTTTGCTTTTATTACTCTCTATCTTTGATGCTCTTTTTTGGGTTTTTACCATCTCCCAAAGCTTCCACTAGGCTTGTATGGTAGTTGACACTGCGTTCAATTGATCTATATTGCAACTTATTTTACCCTGGAGCAGGCAGGAGCATCAAGCCATACATTTCACTTCTATGCTGAAAAGTTTACAAGGGTCTTTAGGGCTAGTTAATTAAATAACATTTGTAACCTTATCTCTGAGCCATTTTGTAGAAATATTGAGTAATCCATAGTTGTATACATGAATTTTTCATCATTTATGCCAGTTAAGTGCTTCTTAGCTGTTCGAGACGTATGAAGGAATCATTATTATGAACAACCATACAAAAATCATGGATAGGAAAAGACTCACCAGTCCATCCAGCATGTACTCTATGGTTTTGATTCCCTGTGCATTAAAATACAAATATGACCTACCCATTCGGAGCCATGTAATCTCCTGGGAGTGGTGAAAAAATAGGTAAAAATCAAAATCAATTAGCTCATAAAAATGTGAAGATTTCCTCTCTGAACCCTTTAAGTGATTAAATGCAGGACCTGCAGATCACACTGGCCCTGATTTATGTTATAGGATATCTATCCCTTATACATGGTGATCTCTTCCGCAAGCAGAAGCCTGCCCCAACCTCTCTGTAAAGGAATCAATGAGTTGGCAACCTGTGCCACATGCTCACTATTCTCTGGGAATAGAAGAACTGCTTAACATTGAATCTAGTTCTGTCATTACATAACTTGTAAACGTAACCCCTCATCCTCCAAAACCTAATCATTTGAAATAATCTACATGGGTACAATTCACGACCTTAATTATTTTATACACCTTTATCAAGTGGTTCAGAGTGTATGCTTTTCTAAAGTATAGTACCCAGCTCTTTGAAGCTTTGTGGATTATTAAGGTGTTTGAGACTGGTAATTAATCTAGTGTGTGTTGGTCCATGTGCTTTTGGGGCTAAAAAATCTATATTTTCTGTTGGGGCGATGGCCCTTTTAAGAACTAAATTCTCTGGGAAATTATTTCTGGTAAAACACCTTGCTTCCAGTAACTGATCATGTGACCAAGTTGCCTTGGAGATAAACAATAGAAAAACATCAACAAGAAATTAATTTTAGGGGCATGTGCATTGTGTGTGTGTGAGTGTATCTGGGGAAGAGGGTGGCGGTCCGATTCAAGCAGTTTTTTGAGTTTAGACCAAACTGGCAATGAAACAGAGAACACCTCTTTCCAGCAGAACTCAGTTGAAATTCTGAGTGCTAGCTAAAATAGTTACATCTCTTGTTAAATGAAGGACTCCTAATAGTAAATTGGATTTCTGGGGATAGCCAAACTGAGAAGAGAGAGAAAGAAAGTTCTAGATACAAGACTCCAGAATTATTAGAATATTAGAACCAGGATACATCTGACCTGATGTGGCTACACTTATGACATTAGCTACACTTGTGTTGAACTAGGAGTCAACAACCATGGGATAGTTGGAGGAGATTTGAAGGGAAAACCTTGCTAGAATTAAGTGGAAGGCCCAAGAAATCTCAACCCTTATGCGAATCTTCAAAGCAGGTTCAGATCACGTGATTAATCTTCCAATTTCTGATAAAGTCCTTACTTTAGTTTTGGCGTTGTAAGTTAAATAGAATGAAATTTGAGTTAAGTTCAGTTTAAAGTATAAGCATCTGTGGTAATTTTACTACACAAAAAGTTGAAGAACACGAGTACTAATACTTACACAGTATCATAGTCAGCTACTAAATTCTTTTGATTTAAATTGTGAACCTTATGGTTTTATTCTTTTAGTAAATACTGAGGTTTTTTGGATTCTAATAATAAATAAATATGTTACTGGACTTTATCATAACATCATAAGAGAATCATAACAAGTGATCCTCCTTTGCGCCCTTTCAAAGCCTCAATATTCTCCACCATGTGAGGAGACCAAAACTCGGCTCAGTATTCTAACTGAGGCTGGAACAAGATCTTGGTGAAAGACATGCCCAACATGTTTAGCTAGTTTTTCTCTATGCTTTATTTCACCAGCAAAATTGTACCGAACAAAATCATCCATTGCAAAACTTGCAAACCTACCCTTTTGTTCAAGGATCCTAAAATTGTATGAGGAATAGATAAATGATAAATAATAGAAAATGATAAACATATAGCTCAATTTTTTCACCTTGTATTGTTTCTTGATCTTCAGTTTTTAACATTAAATGTATGGAAGTTAATTTAATGGAGTAAGAAAGCCTTTTGAGTTTTTAAATAATATTAAACACTTATTAAGTATTGATTGTAACCATACATCATTATCATAATTATCAGAAGAGTACAATCAATACTGTGTGTAGTGGGGCGTTTGCTTCATAGTAACATGTGTTTAGCCTCATATAACAATAATACATTTTCTTTTTCATAGCTTTTACTTGAAGGGAAAATTGTTAGGTAGAAAATTATTCTTTGTGTCCTTACAATTGGCCTGCTACATAGGCCTTAGGCAAAGGTCACAACTTGTTGGCATTATTGGCACCAGAACACTGTATTAACAGCAAGGCAGGGACAGATGCACCCTGTTCTAAGCATGGAAACAGAAAAGCGGTGGAAGGAGCAAACCAGCCAGAAGAGGCTAAAGTTTAAATATGTTCTACTCTTTGTAGCTCCTTTTGAGCCAGGAGGAGCAGACATGCTTCCCTCAGGCCCCTCAAGGAGTCCTTGAGATTCCTCAGCTCCAGCCTTCCCCAGTCATGCCGTGATGTGAGGGAGACCCTCCACCCACTAACTGCCGTGGATTGTTCCCTGCAGCCGCAAGCTGAGATGCTCTGTAGCCAAACTCCCATACTTGCCCATCAGCCAGGTGCCGTATTTGTCTGAGTATTGGATATGAGTCTGGGAGCTTAGATTTAAATGAGAGTCTTCTGTTAAGACTTCTCCAGGCATGCTGCTCACTAGCAGGCTTGTGCACCCTTCTCATTCCCTTCCTATCTAAAAAGCAAAGCCATAGACAGGATTCAAAAATCAAGTGTTCAGAATGTTAATCATCCCCATTTTATTATATGCAGATTATATTTTATATAGATGATACATGCAGGTGGCACTATCTTTATTTGCCTTTTATGCAAGGCCCATAACTCATATATGTTATAGATATGATGAAACTACAACAATCTTCTACGTGCAAAGAATGTGTAAACACACTGCTAATGTATCAAACATTATTGTTTATTCAATAGGAATTGTTATATTACTTGCAAAGAGCTAGGAACTAATTGTTATGTGAATATATATCCTGGGGTGCCACATTTACTGTTGCACTGTAGTCATGTGTCAATAAACAATGTGTCACTCCGTCAGTCATATGGAGAGCTGGCAGAAATATATTCGATGAAACTCCAGCATTTTAAGTCTAAAGTGTGATTGTTTCTAAGTTATGGGAAACATAAGACATAACATGGTGGCAGTGGTTATCCGTGAGCAAAAGTGCAAATATTTTAAACAAATTTAATGCTGAATTACATTGAACAATCAACCCAAATTAATGCCAGGGGGAAGATAAAAAACTGAATGAATCGTGCAAAAACAAAACAGCTACCACAGAAATAAACACACAGCTCCAGCCCATGATGAATTGGGGAACTAATGATGTCATAGAGGCGTTTGAGAAATTTAAACAAAAGTGCAGACTGACACTTTCTAAAAGGCTCAAATGAAGAGGAAAGGGTCAGCTACATTCTTTGGAGGGCAGGAGAAAAAGGGTTAAATTTCTTAAATGGCTGGGAGATGAGTCAAGATGACAGCAGGAATCCAGATAAAATCTTTGAAAAACTTAGCACATATCTCAAGTCAAATTCAAATCACTGGATATACCAATATGAATTTCAAGACCTAAGGCAGGAATCAGCTGAGCCTATTGACAATTTTATATCAAGATTGTAAAGTGCGGCCAGAAAATGTAAACTCAAGGAAACAGATGAAAGGCTGATAGATCAGCTCATCTGGGGCTCTGCAAGCTCTGAAGTACAAAAAGAATTGATTGAAAAGTACAAGCTCATGATATCACTGGCTGTAGACACTGCCAGAGCATATGAAGCCATGAGTAGATAGATGAAGATGCTGACTAACCAAATGGCCAGCTTTCAGCTCAGTCAAGAGAAAGATTTCCGGGTTGATGCGGTGAAACAATGAAAAAAGAACGCACACCAGACAGAGAAAAAAATATGGCAGAGTTGTGGATGACCACAAGTTCACAGAGAGTGGGAAATGTCCCACATATGGATAAAACTGCAGGGTTTGTGTAAAGCCCAGTCACTGGGAAAATATATGCAGAACAAAAGGGAAGATGGCAAATGAGTTATCAGTGACAGAGCAGCACAGTGAATGAGAAAGAAAAAGAACAAAAACATCCATACCCTGGAAGATGATGATGAATTTGAGGATACAATAGACATAGGAACCATTCAATTGAATGAAATATTTGGATGTGACAGTTCCCAGAGAAAATGAATTCACACAACCATTTGGGTCAGGAAGAGAGCGTTAAGGCCACAACCATAAATCTGAAGCTGAAGCTTGATATTGGCCCACAGAGTAACATCATCCCACTCAGACTATACCAGAAAATTTGAAAGTAACTGGGCACATGGAGAAAAGCACTCTGAAAATGAGCAATGTGATGCAAATGGTGTATGGGGGAACTGAGGACCAACCCAAATCAGAGCAACACACAAAGGAAAAGATGTTAACTGCATGCTCTACATCACTGAAATAGATGGTCCTGCTTTCCTGGGGCTCGGCAGTTATGAAGAGCTACAGCTTATTAAGCGAACAATGAGGTGAAACTGAAGGTTGAAGGTGGTACACCCATTGAAAAATGTCCTCCGATCAGAAGCAAGGAAGATCTGGTACACATTTATCCAGAATGTCTTGATGAGACTTGGCTGCTTTGAAGATTTTGAGTATCTCATCACTCTTGATCCAGCAATGAAACCAATGGTTCACCCCCAATAAAGCTAAAGAGAAAACTAGAAAGAGAGCTCCAAGAGATTGGAGAAAAAAAAGTGATCACCAGAGTCACAGAACCTACAGATTGGGCAGTGAGCTGGGGAGGTGTTGAGCTGAAGAGATGGCAAGCCAGAGAGGCAATGAGCCGGAAAGGCAGTGAGCTGGAGAGGCAGTGATCCAGAGAGCTCGAGGGTCGGGGAGTGGAAGAGGTGCTGAGCCAGAGAGGCAGTGAGCCGCAGAGTTGGTGAGCCAGAGGTAAGTAGAAAGAGTAGGTGAGTGTGAGGGTTGGCAAGTGATGGCGTTGAGGAGCAGGAGAGGTGGTAAACCTGAGAGTTGGTGAGCAGGAGATAAGTAGAAAAGGTCAGCGAGTGGGAGGGTCAAGGATCTGGAGAGGTAGCAAGAGGAAGATTCAGTGAAAGTTGGGGGACAGTGAGAACAAGGTTTGGTAAGCACAATCAGTGGTGATCAGGAGGGTTGGGGAGTCAGAGAGGAGATGAGCTGGGAGAGGTAGTGAGCCAGAAAGGCAGTAAGCTGGAAAGTTGGCAAGCAAGAGAGCAGTGAACCAGAGAGTCGGGGAGGGGGAGAAGCAGTGAGCTAGAGGATTGGGGAGTGGGAATGGCGGTATGTCGGAGAGGCAGCGAGCAGGAGAGACAACAAGCTGGAAGTAAGTGGAAAGATTCCTCATTTTTTAAAATATATTTTAAAATTTATTTTACTGTAAAAGTTATTTTACTGTAAAAGTTATTTCATTCACAAACAAAGGAATTTAGCCGTGTAAATTATTTCAACTTACAGGGTATAATTCTGTTACACAGAGCACAGTGGCGGCTGGGACATTGAATATATTTAAGGCTGAGTTAGTCAGATCTTTGATTGACAAGGGAGTCAAATATTGTGGGAGACAGGCTAGAAAGTGGTCCTAAGGCCACAATCATATCAGCCATGATCCTATTGAATGGCGCTGCTGGCTCAATGTACTGAATGGCTGCCTCCTGCTAATATTTTGATGATCTTACAATTTTTAATATTTTTTTCTGATCAGAAAGCTCATACAGAACCTAACTTCAGCTCTTACATTGGTTATAATGGGAAGATCTGGTCGCTTAACGCTATTTCATTTAAAGTTACACTTTTCAGGACTACTGCTACAACATTAAGCGAAGACTTACTGTAGCTGAAAAATATCATGACCACTACCTACATGAAGCCATGGAGAGAACCAAGAAAATTGGGATCAATCTAAATGCGGACAAATGCATTGTGAATGTGACAGAATGCCAGTTCTTCGGAATGGTGAACACACCTGATGGAGTCAAGCCAAGCCCTGAAAAAACTATCTTTGAGGTGGAAGCTGCAAAAGACAAGAAAGAATTGAGAAGTTTCCTTGGCTTGATCCAGTACATGAGTTCTTTCATACCTCACATTTCAGAACACACAGCAAACCTACGAGAGCTGATGAAAGAAGGTGTTGAGTGCCAGCGGTCACAATCATGTGAGAGGAGTTTCAACAAACTCAAAGAGGTAGTATGCAAGGAGCCAAGTCTGTCATACTACACCCAGAAAGAAATCTATCACTCTGCAATTAGATGCTTCTATAAAAGGACTGGGAACAGCCCTGGTACAAGAGGGAAAAACAATAGCATTCCCATCGAAAGTTCTGACGTTGGCTGAGATGAGATATGTCAACATAGAAAGAGGGCTTTTGGCAGTCATGTATGGATGTGAGAAATTCCATACATATCTCTATGGGAGAAAGTTCATAGTGAAGAGTGATCATTGTCCACTGGAGCAGATCTACAAGGAAAGACTGTGTAGAGTTCCAGCAAGACTGCAAAGGTTACTCTTGAGGCTCCAGAGTTAGAATTTCACTCTGAAAAATAAGCCAGGAAGAGAAATGGGTGGTGGCAGATGCCCTATCTCAGTTGTTGCCACAGGAGCAACATGAAATAAAAAATCTAGGTATAAAGATCCATCACTTAGCGACCATAACACCACCGAAACTGAGTCAAATTAGAGATGAGACCAGCAAAAATGAAGAGTTACAGATGCTTTCTCAGCAAGTGACCCAAAGATGGCCTGGTACAGTAAGCACATCCAGTAATACAGCAGTACTGGTCTATCAGAGATGACATCTCACTGGAAGATGGTGTTCTGCTGGCCAGGTGCAGAATAATCATACACACATTGGTGCAGGAAGAACTTCTCCAGAAGGCCAATATGGGAATGGAGAAGCCCAAGTTCAGGGCCAGATCAGCTATGTACTGAATGGGCAGTTACAAAGACATTGAAAGAATAGTGTCTACATGCAATGTATGCCAGTAGTACAGAAATACCCAACAAAAAAAGATGATAGCTAGCGAAGTACCACCCAGGCCACGGCATAATGTGGGAGCCAATTTATTCACACACAATCAGGAATGGTATCTCATGGTTGCAGAGTGCTACTCAAAGATTTTTTTTTCTGAAAAGTGAAAGCTTTGAGAGCTACAGCAATCATTTTAACAGTACGGGAATAATAAGTGACAATTGAACTCAGTTCACTTCCAAAGAATTTAAGGGATTTGCTGAACAGTATCGGTTCAACATCATCACCTCATCACCATATTACCAAAGGGAACATATCCAGATGGTCAAGAGAGAGCTCACGAAATTTTGAGAGACAAAGGAAGACCCAAGCCTTGCCTTACTGTCAATCTGATTTACACCTTTCAAGACTGGCATGAAATCACCTGCTGAATGGAAGAAGGTATGAGACAACTCTGTCAAGTGAAGTATTTCCTCCAAGTTACCAGGAGGAAATAAGACATCAACTCATTGATGTGCAGGTAGAAGGAGGTCAACACTTCAATGAGCGTGCTAAATCACTGTCTGAGCTGTTGAAAGACAAAGGGCGGGATTTCCCAGTCCCACCCGCCACCAGGATTCTCCGGTCCCACCAAAAGTCAATGGACTTTGGCTGGCCCGCTACCTACCCCACGGTGGGTCCCGCCATGGCAGGGCCGGAAATTCTTGGCCAAAGTATACAGGTACAGGATCCAATCATGAAAACCTGGAATCCACCAAAGATTATTAGTAAAACTGAGACTCCAAGGTTATATATCATTGAGAACAAAATCAGTAAGCAAATGAGAAGGAACAGAGTCTATATTCAACCTCCACCCGAGCTGGAAAAGCAGAAAATATAATAAATATATATTGAAAATATAATGAAGCAACATCATTAACCACAAGACAACATTGACAGTATCACTAACAAACAGTGCAATGTCAACAAACAGCAAGTGATACAACATTAGCAAAATCAAGCACAACTCCTACAACACCAGGAGCAACACGCACAACATCGTCTGAGCGGCATGCCAACTCACCACTGACAGCAATGAAGGTCAGATCCACAAGTTGGAGGCACAACATCCTACTGCCTAAGCAATACAGTGAATATTTTTTTCTGAGGAAAGAAAACAGGTTTAGAAGATCCTTAAGGTGTTCAGTTTATTTATAAAAGTTGATTGTTTATCTTCTTTAGTTTAACAAAAAGTTAATGATTGGAACAGTTAGATTGGTATAAAGGTACTGTGCATATTTTTTAAAGAAAGAGGGTTGTTATATTGCTATATTATTCATAAAGAGCTAGGAACTAATTGTTATGTGAGTATATATCACAGGGTGCCACGTTCAATGTCACACTTCAGTCATGCGCAAAGTAACAGTATCTGTCCACCAGCTCAAGGAGAGCCATAAGAAATAAACTCGATGAAGCTCCAGGCATTTTAAGTCTAAAGTATGATTATTTCTAACTTATGAGAACTGGAAGAGATAACAGGAATAAAATCCTTGAAAAGTTAAGTTTCTAAAATTCCATAATGGGATGGTAAATATTTGTGGTCATCGAAATAGATTTTTATATTTCAATGAATGTGAAAAAGTTCAACCCACAATCCTTTTTCCAGTTTTTCATTTTTCGCCTCCCCTAGTGCTGCTGAACCCGCTGGGGCATGGTTCCTCAGGTAGCTTAGTATTATCGGTGTTGAACTTGAGACCTTTAATGCTTACAACTGCATTTACCATTCTACAAGCTGTATTTTAAAATACTTCCTCTATTTTTGTGCCTCTGTGCACACTGACTGATTGAAATAAAGCTTCACCTTAATTTCTGACAAATTAATTTCATAATAAAAAGGTTGTCTGGTTCTTGCCCTTGAGAGAATGTACATTACCGATGCTAGATGCTCTCTTTGGCAGGCAGATCAGGAACCTTTAAACCTTACCCATGAAGAGTATTCAAATTTAAAAATCAATCAACTAGAACCTGGCTTCTCTGACTGGCAGTCCAAACCTTTTTCATAACAGCCGTCAACTTGCAAGAAATATATTTACAGAAGTCAACAGAAGTGCAAATTTATGTCATCATATTCTTTTGCATGCCCCTTGAAATTCATTTAACTTCACTGAGTAACATGTCATTGACTTTTTAAAAATTGTTCCAAACAGCACTCAGATTAAAATTATGATTTTTTTCAGAAGCTGTCCAATGTATAGTATGTTAACTGAATATGACTGTGAGCTGATTTAAGATCTGAAGCACTGAATTGCTCAAACTAATTTCCTGTGGTATCTGATTGGAATCAACACATCACAGGAATCCCTCAAAGTATGTAAAATGTAAACCCATTATACAATGTCTTTAATGATGCATTACTAATGTAGTCACATGAATAACTAACTTGGGTATTAAATTATTAACCAGGTCAAATGTTTTGAATTTTCGAGTTTAGAGGAATTCATATGGATTTCATTTAAACTGGAATTATTTCCGGTGACTGTACAACTAATTTAACATGTTGTGACACCTTTCCATACTCTCTCAAACCAGTTGTAACAGTAGTTGTAACAGTTGTAATAATAAGGCCCTGTGCAATGCAAAAGAAAAACACCAAATTCTAACTTAAGTATAAAAGGGTAAAATGAAAAAAGCATTGTTCATTATATATGTTTGTGAATGGTTGTCGATAGTGATTATGTTTTAACTGCAGATCAAATTAGGAGATGAACTGGATGCTAAATCTGTAAATAAATCTAATGTTTGGAGGCCTGACAGTTAATAATAAGGGGTTTTGGTAATCACATGGATTCACACTCATAAATGCTTTACATTGGCTTCTTTGCGATTTGTCAAGAAAAGTAGACTTTTTAAAATAAACTTTCAACTAAAAAAAAATACAACTTTATTTGCGCATTGGCAGTTAAAATACAGGCCTGGATTTTCCTCTTAACAACGAAGCGTGATGTCTGCTGTTCATTTTTCAAAGAAATCTGTACTTACCTTTCCATAGGCTGCAGCAAAAACTTGCACTTCTTCTTGCAGTAGGGCCTACCATCGGGACAAGCAGCGAGGCCTTCCAGCATGGTGCATTGCCGGTAAAACCATGGCGCCCCCACCCCCCTTGACATCCTGAGCTGAAGACATGCTCTTTGAGGGCAGTGACAGGTGCATTTCTATAAATGATTTTTAATATTTTCAAAAAGTCAGGATACTCTTTAAAGCTTTTACTTTTTTCATTATTATAACAGTTTTTAAAAGTTTGCTGGCATTTGTTCCTCAGACATTAATGCTACCAGGGTCCTCTCCATGCCCCCCTGCAGCCTGGCTTCTCTTTCTCACGACACCCCCAGCATCATTGCGTCTGCTGAAGTGGGGGATGGAGTCAAAGGATTGGGTGGGGGAGTTGGAAATGCATGCAGGGGTGTGGGAAGGATGCAGGGGGTGGGTTATGTGAGGGTGTGGGGGGAAATCATGAACAGCTGTATTTTCACAATTAGCAGTCATCTGTTTGGTGGATTGGGACATAAGAATTTGGGGGGCTGATTCTTGTCATTATCAGCCCTGGTCTTTTACACAGAAAAATCTGTGTAAGTTGATGGGAAACAAGTAAAGTTCTCGAACTAATGGTCCCTGCCGCTTTAAAAGGAGGAACAGCAGGACCATCAATGTGGGCTCCTCCAGAGTTCATTGAGATGAACTGCAACTTCTGGATATCAGAGGAAATGAACTTTCCAGAATTTGGGGTACCATTGCATCCCTCAATAGTGGCAAACTTCAAAGTGTTCACTGACGTTGAGAAAGGAAAATCTGGGCCACAATGTTTTTATTTGCAAATGCGTTAAAAACACATCTTTTGTGTAAACTAAATAATTCCAAGCTTATCTACAGACATGGCTTCCCTTTAAGAAACAATTTTTGGTCAACAAAAGCACATGAATATAGATAATTATCAGATTGTTGCAATTTGGTAAGACATGCACAGATAGCCTGTTACATTTTTAGAGATGTCATTAGAGTACCGCCACCATATGCAAACAGATCCAGGTACTCTGCAACACAAACTTGACAGTACAGTCCAAGAATAAATCAAGAAGGAACAGCCTAGAGAAATCAGGTCAGTAATCTACCTTTAGAGTAGACTAAAGCAAAAGATATGAAACCACTTTCCCACACACACACCCCCACCAGCCCCCCAAAAACAGACACTAATTGGTAAACCATGAAGAGAAAGTAAATTTCAATGGTGTTGCAGTGTTTAAAATGGGGCAGTAAATAGAGGCTCACGTGCTTTTTGTCAGGAAAGCAGAACAGCTCAAGGACAAATTAGAAATGTTGAGTGAGAGAGGGCAGCAGCAGCAGGAAGGCCTCACAGATTTACACTGCATTAGCTGATATCCTATTTGTAGAACTAAGGGTAAGATGAGAAAGGATGAAATGCAGTGAGTTGGGATATAAAAAGGCAAATATGCCATCTGCCACCAGTTATACAGCCTGCCTAATATTTAGGTTAATTAAAGTTAATGGGGCACCTCCATGATCCAGGGCACTGAGGAGCTATTAAATAGTGGCTCAGGCTTTACAAAGGGAAGTGACAGACCCAGTAATTGCAACCTGCACCACACCATGTGCTGCCACATAGTGCAGACAGAGCACGGATACAAGAGCAAAACACTGTGGATGCTGGAAATCTGAAAAGGGTATAGTAAAGAGGCAAACTCTGTGCTCAGATGAGGCACGAATATAGAAGTCATCTACATACAACATGAAAGGGTAAAGAAAGAAACAAGCCAAACAAAAAAAAGAACAAGATGGAGGCAAATGTTATGATCTAAAGTTGTTGAACTCAGTATTGAATCCAGAAGGTTATAGAATGCTGAGATAGAAGATGAGATCTGTTCCTCGAGCTTGCATGGAACTTCATTAGAATACTGCAGCAGGCCAAGGACAGAAAGGTCAGAGTGGGACCAAGTGGAGAATTAAAGTGATAAGCGACAGGAAGCTCAGTATTATGCTTGCGGGCTGAACGGTGGTGTTCCTCAGAGCAGTCACCCATTCTTCGTTTGGTCTCCCCAGTGTAGAGGAAACCACATTGTGAACAGCGAATTGAAAGAATTAAATTGCTGTTTGACTTTGAAAGAGTGTTTGGGGCCTTGGATGATGAGAAAGGAGGAGCTGAAAGGACAGGTGTTGCATTTCCTATGCTTGCACAGCAGGGTGCAGTAGGGAAGGAGGGGTTGTTGGGGTCACTGAGGAGTGGACCGGGATGATGCAGAGGGAGCAATCCCTTCAGAAAGCTGACAGGGGAGGGCAAGGGTAGATGTGTTTGGTGTTGGCATCAGGCTGGCACTGGCGAAAATAGTGGAGGATGATCCGTTGGATACGGAGGTTGGTGGGGTGGAAGGTGAGGATGAGGAGGTGAGGACAGAAAGCGGTATAATGATCTTGCAGTAAGTAAAGGTATTGTTCTCCCATGTGAAATATCAAAATGTTTAAATGGACTTTGACTCAGCTATTATTTTTTCAAGGAACCATGTTATTGGTTATACAGCTAATGAAGTTTTTATATTTTAGCATCCTCAGGAATGGCTTGGAGTAAGAGAAAAATCTGAGCAAGGAGTAGATGGGTAGGTACACAATTTGAAGATAGGTACACAATTTGTGGTCCATTGTCATCCTCCGAGCTCTAGCCAATCGAAACCTTCTCACAAGGAGCAGTTTGCCGGTCAGATGGGTTTTCACAAGGTGAAGCACTGCTGAACATGAGGACTTCAAATTGGAAGATTGAAAGCAAACAGCTCTTCTAGGGGATGAAAAAAACACCTAGATCTCATGGTTCCAGCTTTCAGAGCATAATTAGTTAGCAACAATCTCATATGCAGTCAGTTCCACATAATTAGCTGAGATAATGGATCAGTGAGAGAAAACTACTACATAAATCAAGAACACAATACAGGAAGTTTTTCATGAGATAAAGAACACCTGGAGAGTATAGTAGGCCAGGAGAAATCTTCAACAGCAAGATGCTAGAAGATATTAAAGGTATTGATAGCATCCAGTGTGGCATCTGCAATTGCATCAGTAGATGCCTTGAGTTTTAACCTTAACACAACACCTTCACATTGTTTCCAATCTGAAGTTGAACAATTTGGTCTGTTCTCATGCTGACCAGTGAACCAACAGGCTACAAAGAGTGATAACAGGTGAGTGAGTCTCTCATGATAGTGACAATGAGCTCACTTGGATAGATGCCCTTCAATGTCAGTGTATGAGAGAAATGGGGAGCTTGACATAACAAGAGAAAAGATATCAGAAGTGGGAACCTCAAGAGGTGCAGCTGGGTCACCTCACTCCCCAAAGACTTCACCGGGAATGTCCAAGCTCACTTCAAAACCTTCTATTACTCATGAAGCACCATGTAGAAGAGGTTAAGAGAATAAGTTAGGAAGAATTTAGGGAAAAGGGACAAAATCAGTGGTAAATAGTAATAGTCCTTCAAAATGCTTGTTATAATTTTGAAAACAATGCACTAAAAATTAAAAAATTGTTTAATGATATAGGCGCTTTACTGTCTTGTTGAAGTCAATGGAGTTATGAATGGCTCTTTGCATTTGATGGCCCCACACCTGCCACAAAGGGGCCATAAAATTCCACCCAAAGCCTTCAGACTCCATTTCTGTAGATACATGGTAATTTGCAGATTGAGTAGTAAATCAATGAAAATGTGATATTTATATTACAATTGTGTGCTCTAATCACATTTCTTGTCATCCCATTGGCCTTATAATAATTATTCTCCCCCATGGCCATGCCCACCTAGATTATTTATCTGTCGTAGGCTTGGCAGTAATAGTGATTGGAGGGTTCTATCAAAGAAAATTGTGAAGTGCATTTTTGGGAAGGGATAGTAATAAGACACATCTCTCCCTATTTTATCCTTTTATTTCATAAATCCACCAGAAATTGACAATTTTAAGAGGAAAAATCTGGTCAACTGTACATCAATTGACTTTACAACAATTACACCAACTTGCATTGTACAATAACCTCATTCATACTGATCAAGTACATTCTATTTGATTTTCTTAACTAAATGTAAAGACACTAATTATATTCAAATGCACATAATTATCTCATTGGGAGGGTGATGTGTTAGTACTTTTGGCAACCCAACATACCGTAGACTGTAGGCACATTAAAATCTTCTTTTTAAGAGTTAAAAATAGTTTGATCTTCACAGGGAAGGGGTACGAGTTCAAACTATTTAAAAATAACATGGCCAGAAAGATTGCTGTAGGTTTGAAGTCTGTCAGGATCTGTAATAGGGCCAAATAAGTAATTTGTTTATTTCAGAAATAGTTGCCTAACGCAACAGAAATCTCTGACTACAACACAAAAATATTTACACTGGCTACAGTTAGGACTTTTCAAGGAAGGCTAAAGTTTAGTTTGGCAAATCAGACAAAGCTGCCTCGCATTGCACCACCCCCACACCTCCCACCACCCCAGCCCCACCTCACCCACTACCATGTTGTGTAAGGGCTGGATATTTTATTGCACAGGAAAACTAGACAATATACAATTTATACACAACATGGTATCAATTCTCAGAAAGCTCTCCTAACACACTTTCTGTTCTTGTGTCATGTGGCCTTATTACAATGCTAACAACCTGCATATCTGTGTAATCTCTAATGAATCTACTTTGAACAGACTGTAGTTTTGGCAGAAGGCATACAAATTCTCATTAGCTTTATTTTCATGTCTATCTCAAGAGGTTCAGAGATTTTGCTCCTAAATTTCTGTAGGGCTTGAAGAACTATAGAAAAACAGGGGCTGATTTTTTGCACTGAGTCAGGAATGCGGAGTCAGGAAAATTCCCATCTTCACAAACCTGACTCACAGACCCAACTCAGGAAAAAATGCTGCGTATTCAGATTTTTGTTCTGGGGGCTGGGGTGGTCGGGTGTTAACGAGAGTTGGGCCAATTGACCATTGGAAACAGTGTGGAGGTAGCTACAAGGGCTACCGAGTGTGGAGGCAGGCTGTTTAAGGGGATGCCATGGTGCTCTGGGACTTCGTCCCAGCTGTAAAAAAACAGTCCTCTAACAATCACCCCTCACACTGCCCAAACTCCCCATGCTCCATCCATGTCAACCTTTGTCTTCCACCCAACCCATGGCCCCTCATACTCTCCATGCCAACCTTTGACCCTCTACCTACACCCCAATGGCCCCTTGTACCCTCCATGCCAACCTATGCTGCAATGATGAGCCTCTGGCATCAGCCGTGCATGAGTTGCTGGAGAGGCAGTGAGAGACTGGGGAACATCAAACAGAGTTGGCAAACGTTCTCAACAAAGTGGCAGGCGAGCCGGAGGAGTCCATCCATCTGCTCTCTAATGAAGTGGTTCCCACCTGTCTGTGCATGGAGGTCTCCATGGGGAGGATGGTGTTCACCTTGGAGAACCTTGTCCAGCAGAAATCCCAGTTTCTGTTAGAGATGCATACTGACCAGCACTCCATCGCTGTAGCCATGGATGAGATCTTGCTGTGGCTATGCGAGATGGGGACGGGGCACCTTACCTCTCCCCAGGTGCCCCTTCTCCTCAAGAAGCCAAGCAGGGGCCCCCAAGCACCATAGGGAGGAGGAGTGGCTTTTAGACACTCTGGAATCTCCATTCAGGACCTCTGATGTGGACATTCACCTGGCCCTTCTGAATCCCCCTTGCCTGTGACCCCTTCAGCTTCATCCTTTATGACTGCAGAGGGAGCCGATGCCCCAAAGCAGGGCAGACAGAGTAAGCCGGGACCCTCAAGGCCTTGGGTCTCCAGAAGGTGGCTGCCAAGGTCATCCAAGACAACAGGGTGAACTGGTCAGCTGGCTGCCTCCAACCCTGCTGTGGATGTCAGGGAAGCACCTAGAATAAGTGGTAGGGAATGAAAGATTAAGGCCGGCATTTTCCGGCCCTGTTGCAGCAGGACCCGCTGGCAGTGCTGGCCGGGCAATGCTGGCAGCAGACACTTTCAGGTTGAGTCCAACACCTTCCAACCTCCCCCCATGACCCAGACCCTGCTCCCCCATTACCATTGACCCTCCTGATGTGACCTTTGACCTCCCCACAGTCACCCATCAACCCACCCCCATCACCCGCCGTCCCGTGCAGGTGAATATCCACATCCCCTAACTTCCTGAGGACCCCCCCCAACCACCACCCCCATGACAATAGGCATGCCCCCCACCCCCACCCAATCATCTTGCTGACCTCCAGAATTTGATTTTACTTCCATGTCACCTCCAACAATGCTCAGCGTCCTTTCACCCATCATCGTAAGACCCTCCCTTCCTACCCTACCTGCTCCCTTTAACACTCAGCATCCACTCCTATCAACAATTTCCTCAATTTGCTCCCCAGGATTCATTAGTTGACACTCCCTGTGAATTCCTTTCCCCTCTTTCCCCCCATACTCGTTCACACCTGCACACCTACATGCCCGTTCACACCTGCACACCCTTCTACACTGTAGGGCCTGCTGCTGATGATGTCCTCTTGAGACAGGGGATCGAAGAGACCTCTGCAGACTTCAAAGCTGTCCTAAAAGCGTTCGATGCATATTTTAGCCAAAAACGGAACCTCGTAATTGAGTGAGCGAGATTCAATCCGTGATTCCAAAGGTTAGGGGATTCCATTGAATTGTTTCTTACTGACCCATATAGGTGAGCCAGATATTGCAGGTCTGCTGAATTGAAAGATGAACCTCTTTGTGACCACATTGTTGTTGGAGTCAGCAATGAAAAGCTGTCAGATTTTTTTACAGACACAAGATGACCTAAAACTTGATTGAGAGGTTCAAAATGCTTAGCAGGCTGAACTTAAGGAGTAAGATCAGACTATAATCCGTTGAGACACTGAGGCTTCAGAGGAGTCTGCTAGTCGGGTAGGCCCAATGTCAGCAGCCCCATCCACGTAAAATAGTGGGAATGTCAAAGTGTAGACCTCGTGCACATCAGTCTGTGTGGCCAGTCGTCTTAAGGTGCTTACACTGCAGTGCTAAAAAGCAGCACAGATTGCCCAGCAATCTGTACAGTATAGAGTGCTTCCAATGCAGAACGACAGGGCACTTCAAGCAGTTCTGTAAAAATTTGATTAAAGGAACAAAGCAAGAGAATATCAATGACATGCTGACTATTCAAAAAATTGGGAACAAGCAAAGAAACAAAATTACAGATTTCCTAGGAGAAGTAAAGGAACGTGAATAAGACTTTTGGTCAGTCACTTCGGGAGTTAAAGACTTTAAAATTGGCTTCAAACTTAACACTGGAGCTGGTGTTACAATACTGGCTGGTCATTTGGCATAGCTCAACACAGTACCCATCAAACATTAAGCTGCAAAGTCCAGGGGGTACGAATCTTCAAGTAAAAGGTCAGATAACTGCCATCCTTTGCCACAAGAGACAACAGATCACAAAGACCCACTAGATCTTGCAGAATCAAAACATATCTTTACTGAGCAGAAATGTATTCATACAACCGGGCATTCTGAATAAAGTGGACGAAGTTCTACAACAGGACAATGGGACAGAATTCCGGCAAGAATTCCCATAACTCTTTCACACACAAGCATTAAGTTGCTCCCAGATGCTAAGTCTGTAGGCCTATACATGCCAGTAGGGCATCACATCCATTGTTGACAAAAGTTAAAGAGGAACTCAACAGAATGTTATATGGAGATGGCATATCACTTGTCATAGAGCCAATTAGGTGGCGTTCGGGAATCGTAACATTTCCCAAGCCGAATGGTCAGCTCAGTCTTTGCGTAGACCTCACACAATTAAACAAAGCAGTCCAGAGGGAAATCCATCTTATGGCATCAGTGGATGACAGCTTGGCAAAACCTGTCAATAGCGTCCTCTTCACTAAACTTGACGCTAATAGTGGGTTTTGGCAAATACCCCTTGACCAAGATTCCAGACTGTTAACAACATTTATTACACCATTTGGCTGCTTCTGTTTTAACTGTCTTCCCTTAGGGATATCATCAGCTCCAGAGATATTCCAATGAACCATGTCAAACATTCTGCAAGGTAAATAGGGAGTAATTTGTCACATGGATAACTCCATGGAATCACAAGACAGGAGCATGATCACAGAGTTTGTGAAGTTCTCAAAGCATCACAAGAGGCAGGCCTCACCTTAAATGAGAAATGTGAATTTGGGAAAGCTACCATTAAATTCTTGGCTCACATCATCCAACAACATGGCATAATGGTAGAGCCTCAAGAAATGAAAGCCATCAGTGACTTGCCACAACCAAGCTGTATTACTGATGTCCAGCGGTTCCTCAGAATGGTCAGTCAGGTTGATCAATTCATTCTAAATTTCGCTACAATTATGGAAACTTTGACAAACCTTTTACGAAAGGGCCATCGTTGGTTTTGGAGAATTGAGCAAACCAAAGCATTTCAGAGAATAAAGGAAAGACTCATCTCTTCAGATATGCTGGTGCAGTATAATCCCAGATTTCCCACAGTGGTGGCCGCCAATGCATAGTCAACAGGCCTTGGAGCTGTACTCATTCAAGTCCAGAAGGATAGTACAGAAAGCCAGAATACATTGCTTCCAGGATACTGACAAAAACAAAGCAACGTAGTGCGACTATAGAGAAAGAAGATTGGCAGAGACTTGAGCATCAGAGAGATTCTCAAATTATTTGATGGGATTACCATTTCAAATTGAGATAGACCATAAATCATTGGTTACCCTTCTGAATTCCACAGAGATTATCAAAATGCCTCAATGGTGGGGAAACTATTGGAAGCAATTCTGAGGGACAGAATTAATCTACGCTAGGAGAGACAGGGATTAATCAAGGACAGTTAGCATGGTTTTGTTAAAGGGAGGTCATGTCTGACCAATTTGATTGAATTTTTCGAAGAGGTGACCAGGTGTGTAGATGAGGGCAATGCATTTGGCGTAGTCTACTTGGACTTCAGCAAGGCTTTTGATAAAGTCCCACATCGGAGACTGATAACGAAGGTAAGAGCCCATGGGATCCAAGGCAATTTTGCAAATTGGATCCAGAATTGGCTGAGTGGCAGGAAGCAGAGGGTGTTGGTCGAGGGGTGTTTTTGTGAGTGGATGACTCTGTCCAGTGGGGTTCTACAGGGATCAGCGTTGGGTCTCTTGCTGTTTGTGGTATATATAAACTATTTAGACTTGAATGTAGGAGGATTGATTAGTAAATTCGTGGATGACCCGAAAATTGGTGGGGTGGTAAATAGTGAGGAGAACAGCCTTAGATTACAGGAGGGTATAGACGGGCTGGTCAGATGAGCTGATCAGTGGCAAATTGAATTTAATCCGGATAAGTGTGAGGTGATGCACTGGAGCAGGACAAACAAGGCACGAGAATACACAATGAATGGTAGGACCCTGGGAAGTACCAAGGATCAGAGGTACCTTGATGCGCATGTCCACCTGTCCCTTAAGGCAGTGGGACAGGTAGATAATGTGGCTAAGAAGGCATATAGGATACTTGCCTTTATTAGCTGAGGCATAGAATATAAGAGCAGGGAAGTTATGCTGAAACTGTATAAAACGCTGGTTAGGCCACAGCTAAAGTATTACGTGCAGTTCTGGAATCCGCATTATAGGAAGGACGTGATTGCACTAGAGACAGTGCAGAGGAGATTTACCAGGATGTTGCCTGGGCTGGAAAGTTTTAGTTATGAGGAGAGATTGGATGGCCTGGAGTTATTTTCCCTGGAGCAGAGGAGATTGAGGGGGACATGATTGAGGTGTATAAAATTATGAAGGGCATAGATAGGGTAGACAGGAAGGAACTTTTCCCCTTGGTGGAGGGATCAATAACCAGGGGACATAAATTTAAGGTAAGGGGCAGGAAGTTTAGAGGGATGTGAGGAAGAATCTTTTCACCCAGAGGGTGGTGGGAATCTGAAATTCACTAAGCCTGAAAGGGTGGTAGAGGCAGAAACCCTCATAATATTTAGGAAGCATTTGGATGTGCACTTGTGATGCCATGGCATAGAAGGCTATGGGCCTAGTGCTGGAAAATAGGATTAGAATAGCTAGGTGTGTGTTTGACCAGCACACACTCGATAGGCCAAAAGGCCTTTCTCTGTGCTGTAGACCTCTATGACTCTAGGTATGCAATGTTTCAGAATTCTGATGCATTACTAGTAAACAGCTGTGTATGTGCCAGGGAAATCACAGACCACAGTTCTTCATTATCTGGAACTAGTGTTGATCATGCCATAACCCAAGACTTAGTACTTGTTTCAGAGGTGAAAGCATTCTCATCAATCATAATGAGTCCCCTGTCTGCCTCTGAGAAAAAACAATATGAAGTCAGGAAAGCACAAAAGAAACGTGTGGAGTGTACCCAGGTTAGGAAATTTTGCCAAGAAGTTTGGTTAAAATGCAGTCCGAGTGACCAGCTCCTGTGAAAATACCATGAACAAAGAAAATATTTAATGATAGTGGATGATCTTCCAGTATGCTGTTGCTGGAGGTCACTGATAATGGTTGTTGCCTTAGTACAAAGAGGAGAAGAGTCAATTCTCTCTTAACTCTAAATTTACTTTATTCATGTCATTAGATCATCTACATATAGCTTATATATCTGATTAAATATAGGCATGCAGTTTACAGCAGGTTATACAGTTTTATACCCAAAACTAGGATCTAAAAGCACACCCACTAGGTCTCTCTGACACTCCCTGAGTGGTCACAGAATATAAAAGCTAATACCTGAAAAGGAGAGCTGACGCTGGCCAGGCATTCCATTCTCTCTCTCTTTCGATGTCATCTCTACGTTGCTGACGATGGTTGGTCTCTGGAGTTCTCACTGCCTCCATGCCCGAAATTCTCCATTCTTATACTGAATCTTATCTCTTTAAGCTGTGCTGCCTCTCTCCCGTTGGTTTAGGCTTGCTTGCCTAGTCTGTGGCATCTTCTCAGTGGCTCTGCCCCAAGGACTTATGTAGTATTACCTCGTTACTCCTTTTCTAAATAAGGACTTGTGATTTTTCACATTCCCTTTGTTTTCCAAGAAACTCAGCTACTTCAAACCGGTTCCAGGCAGCTCAGGCCAGTGACTGGAATCAGGTTACTTCAGGGCAAAAGTTGCTTTTGCCTATGCCAGCAGTTCAGCTGCAGCCCCTGGCCAACAATGCAATCATTGCCTGGTAATACCCAAGGCTATGAGGGAGGAGATTCTTCATAGAGTCCATGCTGGTCATTTGGGAATAGTAAAGTGTAGAGCTAGTGCACATCAATTTGTGTGGTGGCCAGGCATTTTTAAGTTGCTTCAAGACTTTATTTTGTTATGCTATGCTTGAGCAATTAATAGCCAATCACCCACAGAAACTTTATTACCGTCTAGTTTTCCAGACAGGCCTTGGAAGAGATTGGGACTAGATCTCTTTGACTTCCAAGGAAAAGCGTACTTTGTCACAGTGGATTATTATTCAAGGTAGTTAGAAGATGTCAGACTCCACACAATGATGGCTGAGTCTGTGATAAGGGCTTTACAGAATATCTTTTCCATGCATGGGTTTCTTGGCTAAATTCTTTCGGATAATAGGTCACAGTTTATGAACGAATGCTTCAAGAAATTTACAGATGAATGTGGGATCACCTATGTTACTATTCTCCATTCCACCCAAAGTCCAATGGAGAGGCTGAAAGAGCGGTGAAAATCATCAAAATGTTAATGACCAAGAATACTGACTGGAATTTAGTGTTGCTGAATTACAGAGCTACATTTTTACCAAACAGCTTTTCATCGCAGAACTGCTCATGGCCGATGACTGAAGACACAAATTCCTTTGCTGCAGCAGAACCTGCAACCCAATGTTACAGAAGAGAGCCAGAGAAGAGTGAGGAATATGAGAAAGGTCGATGTGAAAAACAGAATAACTGGTATAACTCCAAGCATAGAGTGAAAGTTTTAGCACCGTTAGTACCAGGTCAAAAGTCTGGATTTGAGTTCGCAAATCTGAAGGCACAGTCCTTAAACAAATGGAACAACTATATTCTTATCTCATCCAAATCCCGTTTGGCACATTCAGATGAAGTAGGAAAGCTCTAATCTTATCGGAGGCCACAAGAAATGACCAACTGCAAAGGATATGAGCCCTGACAATATTCTGGCAATGGTACTGTAGACTTGTGCTCCAGAACTTGCCACGCCCCTAGAGAAGCTGTTCCAGTACAGCTACAACACAGGCATCTACCCAGCAATATGGAAAATTGCCCAGGATTGTCCTGTACACAAAAAGCAGGACAAATCCAATCTGGCCAATTACCGCCCAATCAATCTACTCTCGATCATCCGTAAAGCGAAAGAAGAGGTCATCAACAATGCTATCAAGCAGCATTTGCTTAGCAATAACCTGCTCACTGACACCCAGTTTGGATTCCACCAGGGTCACTCAGCCCCTGACCTGATTATAGCCTTGGTTCAAACATGGACAAAAGAACTAAACTCCAGAGGTGAGGTGAGAGTGACTGCCCTTGAGACCAAGGCAGCATTTCACTGAGTATGGCATCAAGGACACCTAGCAAAACTGGAGTTAAGGGGAATCAGGGGGAAAACTCTCTGCTGGTTGGATTCATACCTAGCATAAAGGAAGATGGTTGTGGTTGTTGGAGGTCAATCATCTCAGTTTCAGGACATCACTGCAGGAGTTCCTCAGGGTAGTATCCTTGCACCAGTCATCTTCAGCTGCTTCATCAATGACCTTCTTTCCATCATAAGGTCAGAAGTGGGGATGTTCGCTCATAAGGTCAGAAGTGGGGATGTTCGCTGATGATTGCACAATGTTCAGCACAATTCGCAACTCCTCAGATACTGAAACAGTCCATGTCCAAATGCAGCAAGACCTGGACAATATCCAGGCTTGGGCTGACAAGCGGCAAGTAACATTCACAGCATGCAAGTGTCAGGCAATGACCATCTCCAACAAGAGAGAATCTAACCATCACCCCTTGACATTCAATGGCATTACCATCACTGAGTTCTCTACTATCAACATCCTGGAGGTTACCATGACCAGAAAATGAACTGGACTAGCCACTTAAATACTGTGGCTACAAGAGCAGGTCAGAGGCTAGGAATCCTGCAGCAAGTAACTCATCTTCTGACTCCCCAAAGTCTGTCCACCATCTGCAAGGCACAAGTTAGGAGTGTAATGGAATACTCTCCACTTACCTGGAAGAATGCATCTCCAACAACACTCAAGAAGCTTGTCACCATAAAGGTCAAAACAGCCGCTTGATTGGCACTCTTTCCACAAACGTTCACTTCCTTCACCACCGAAGAACAGTAGCAGCAGTGTGTGCCATCTAAAAAATGCACTGCAGAAACTCACCAAGGTTCCTTAGGCAACAACTTCCAAACTGATGACCACTACCACCTAGAATTGGCCAATGTTTTCCATTGTTTAAGAAGGGTAGCAGGGATAATCCAAGCAATTACAGGCTGGTGAGCCTTACGTCAGTGGTAGGGAAATAATTGGAGAAGATTCTTTGTGACAGGATTTACTACCATTTGGAAGCAAATGGGCGTATTAGTGAGAGGCTGCATGGTTTTATGAAGGGGAGGTCATGTCTCACTAACTTGATTGAGTTTTTCGAGGAAGTGACAAAGATGATCGACGATGGAAGGGCAGTGGATCTTATCTACATGGATTTCAGTAAGGCCTTTGAAAAGGTCCCTCATGGCAGACTGGTACAGAAGGTAAAGTCGCATGGGATCAGAGGTGAGCTGGCAAGATGGATACAGAATTGGCTTGGTCATAGAAGACAGAGGGTAGCAGTGGAAGGATGCTTTTCTGAATGGAGAGCTGTGACTAGTGGTGTTCCACAGGGATCAGTGTTGAGACCTCTGCTGTTTGTAGTATACATAAATGATTTGGAGGAAAATGTAACTGGGCTAATTAGTAAGTTTGCAGATGACATTAAGGTTGGAGGAGCTGAAGATAGTGAAGAGGATTGTCAAAGGATACAACGGGATATAGATTGATTGGAGACTTGGGCAGAGAAATGGCGGATGGAGTTTAATCCGGACAAATGCGGGGTAATGCATTTTGGAAGGTCTAATACAGTCAGGAATTATACAGTAAATGACAGAACCCTTAAGTGCATTGATGGGCAGAGGGATCTGGGCATACAGGTCCACAGGTCACTGAAAGTGGCAACGCAGGTGGATAAGGTAGTTAGGAAGGCATATGGCATGCTTGCCTTCATCGGCAGGGGTATTGAGTATAAAAGCTGGGAAGTCATGCTGCAACTGTATAGAACCTTGGTTAGGCCACACTTGGAATATTGCATACAATTCTGCTTGCCACATTACCAGAAGGATATGGAGGCATTGGGGAGGGTGCAGAAGAGGTTTACCAGGATGCTGCCTGGTTTGGAGGTTACTAGCTTTGAGAAGAGGTTGGAGAAACTCGGACTGTTCTCACTAGAGCGATGGAGATTGAGGGGTGACTTGATAGAAGTTTACAAAATTATGAGCGACATGGACAGAGTAGATAGTCAGAAGCTTTTTCCCAGGGTGGAAGAGTCAATTACTAGGGGACATAGATTTAAGGTGAGTGGAAAAATCTTTGGAGGAGATGTGCGCGACAAGTTTTTTACGCAGAGGGTAGTTAGTGTCTGGAATTCGCTGCCAGAGGAGGTGGTGGAAGCAGGTATGATAGTGATGTTTAAGAGGCAGCTTGACAAATACATGAATAGGATGGGAATAAAGGGATACGGACCCCAGAAGTGCAAAATGTTTTAGTTGACGTCCAATATGATCGGCGCAGGCTTGGGGGGCCGATGTGCCTATTCCTGTGCTGTACTTTTCTTTGTTTTTTGTTCTAGAAGGACAAGGGCAGCAGATGCATGGGAACAACTCCACCTGGAAGTTCCCCTCCAAGCCACTCACCATCCTGACTTGGAAGTTTATGGCCGTTCCTTCACTATTGCTGGGTCAAGATCCTGGAACCACCTCCCTAACAGCACTGTGGGAATACCTATGCCACATGGACTTCAGGTGTTCAAGAAAGGGTTTAAAAGTGGCAAAAAGCTAGGAACTGTGGAAGACCCAAGAGACTTTGGGGTCCATGTATATAAATCTATAAAAACAAGTGGACAGGTATAAAGAATAAGTAAAAAGGCTAATGAAAACTTATCCTTCATCTCACAAGAACGACAATCCAAGGGTTGGAAGTTACGGTACAGTTTTATAAAGCTCTACCTATACTGCATTCAGTTCTCAGGTAGGATGCATTTGCATTGGAGTGGGTACAGTGCAGTTTCATCAGAATGATATCAGAGCTAAAATAATTATATTATGAAGATAGGTGGCATAGATTAGGCTTGTACTTCTTCATGTGTATAAGATCTAGGTGTTATATAATTGAAGTAGTTAAAATGATTGAAGGATTTGATACAGTGGATTGAGAAAAACTATTTCCTTTGGTGGGGGCGTCCAGAACAAATTAGAGAAAGACCATTCAAGAATGATGTCTGTAAGGAATTCTTTACACTAAAGGGAGTGTAAATCAGGAAGCCTTTCCTCCCAGAAAGCTGTTGAGGCTAAGTCAAGTGATAGTTTTAAAACTGAAATTGAAAGATATTTATGAGACAAGGATGTTAAGGAATGGAACTGTGAAAAGTAAATGATGTTAAGATCCAGATCTTGATCTAACTGAAATATGGAACAGGCTCAAGGGGCTTAGTGGCCTACTTTTGTTCCTATGTCATCATAATTGTTGTCTGGTTAGAGCATTGCATAATTTGGTCATGAATTTCTTTTACTTGTATTCCACTGTTTTTGTTCTATATTACAACATTCTTTTGGCCTTGTTGATTTCTACTGTGCATTGAATGAGCATTTTGAGTACCATGTCTACTAAGATTTCTAGTGCTCTTCAGATTCATCCTTAGATAGTTGAAGGTTTTTAATAGAATATAGCTTTTGCCCATTTTTCTTCCTATCTGTAGTCCTTTACACTTGCTTGTATTGAATTTCATTTACTAATTGTTTTGCCCACATAACTATTTTGCTCAAATCATTCTGTAATTTTGCCTTATCTGGCTACATTGGCCCTGCTAAGTTGGTATCATCTGCAAATTTGATTAATTTGCATTGGGTTTCTGAATATAAAGTCATTGGTGTAAATTAGAAGTGGTGTGAAAGAGAACCCTATTCAGAAAAGATTATTGTCTGAAGTGAATTTGGATTTCAAGAAGGCTCCAGAGATAGTACTGGCCATGGAAAGTGCAGTAAGAGATTCAAAAGCAATACAGGGTGCACAAAATGGCACCATCCTTCACATTGGGTGGGAAACCTCAGCTGAATGTAGTATGAAAAGACAAGACTCTGTCGAGAGGCAGGAAACAGCCCCTTCTAGCCCAAGAATAAAGAAAAATAACTTAGTAGTGAATTTAAAAAATAATTTTAAATGAGGTGGAAACAAGCAGACTTTTAGTGGTTGGCAGTTTAAAAAGATTGAATGCTACTATTGTCACAGAAGTGGACACATGGAGCTGAATTATCCCCTTCAGGGGGAAAGTTGATGGGCAGGCGCGCACAGATGCGCTTCCGATCAACGCCCCCAATTAGAGGTGCGGCGCCATTTTATGTGGACCGGCCAATTAAGGCCTGCCCAGTGTGACGTCAGCACAGAAGTGGGGTTGGGGGGGGAGAGGGGGGAGGGTGGTGGAGAATCCCAAAATCGAGAGTGCGCTCTTTTGCGCATGCACACGAAAGAGCGCACTCATCTCCCTGAGGCTAAGTGTAACCTCAGGGAGATCGACTCTAACTATTAAAAACCTAAAAATAGAAACGTAAAATTTCCCTAACATGTCCCCTCATGTGACAATGTCACATGAGCTGGGACATGTCCATAATTTTCCCCAAAATTTTATCAAGCTTTTTTAAAAGCTACATGAAAACTCATCCCGCCCATGGATGAGGTTTCATGCTTTTTCTAGTTCGCGCCGGGGCTCCTGGTCTGCCCACCAACCTTAAGGTTGGACGGGCAGTTCCTTTAATTACATAATTGACTCTGTCAATAGCCTCAATTGGCCATTGGCAGGTCGGCGGGCCTGCAGCTGATTTCGCTGCACCCCTGCCTTCCTGAAAATTTAAATGGGGCGAAGTGACATCGAGAGTTCCCCCGAAGTCACTGCACGTCATTTTATGCATCGGCGAGTGGGCCCTGCCCCTGCTCACCAACACGCAAACTCCTGCCCATAATGTGGCAGTGCAAAGAAAGATTCAGGCTTGTAACAAAAAGAAGAAGCCCTATGAAATCTACAATGTAGAAGAGTCTGAAAGAACAAATTCAGACATTGACTCGTTGTTTAAGCTGAAAGTTGGAAAGACAGAACCAATATTTGTCACAGTGAAATGGCAAATCTATTAGAATGGAAATTGACACGGGGGCTTCCAATACAGTAATTTGGAACATACCTTCAGATATTTGAATAATGGTGAACTTTAATTAAGATTGGAACGAACAGAGGCCAAGCTAATAACATACACAGGTAAAGACATTCAAGTGAAAGGCATAAGCAGAGTAAATGTCCATTATGGAAGCCAATTGGCAAAGCTACCAATGTTAGTTTTGAGAGGCTGAGGACAAAGTTTTCTAAAGCGAAATTGGCTAAGGGAAGTCAACCTTGACTGGCCACTGAGATTTCAAAAGGAAGCTAGTAGCATTCCTGTTTTGAGAAAGGATTGTGTAAGGACTCAACAACCTGAAGAAATACAGGCTGTCTTAAGCTAAAACATTGAAGAACAGCAGAAGAAACTCAAAGAGACCCTGCTTGATGACAGAGTTCGAGACAAGGTGAGCAACCTTCGCAGGGAAAAAGAAAACCCATTAAAATACCTTCACACACTACAAGATTTCCTCAGGTCAAAGTTTGTAACTCTGGAAAAGTATGAAGAAAAACAGAAAGAATTCAGCACCTCTCTGAACAAACTGTAGAATGAGTTGGCAGAGAAGACACAACAAGGCTCAATTTTCCAGGAGGCAGCAAATAAATACAGAAAAGAGACAGATGAGCTGAAGAATCAGCTAAATGAACCCAACGAGTTTGGAAGCATAAGTCACAGAAATTTCCAAGAAGCAGACAGATAATGACATTTTGGGAGACTCAGCCACAGACAAGTTGAGCTTGCATCTGAGAGAGGTTTGGTGAATAGTGAAGTCAAAAAGAAGGCCGAGATTAAAGTCTGTGCTAGAAAGAAGAAGGCACATAGAAAGAAGATACAGGAATACTAATAGGGCTTTAATACTGGCAGCATATGAATACACTTTCATACATAGGCCTGGTAATCAAATTGCAAACGCCGAAGCCCTTTGTCGTTTGCCTTTACAAGAAAATGATGAGCATGTCCCAGTTCCACTGGAACTTGTTTTATTGTTAAATTTCTTAGATCCCTTGCCGGTACGTGCTCAACAGATCAGAGACTGGACAAGTCGGGACCCAGTCCTATCTCAAGTACGAGAACAAGTGCTGCAGGGCTGGTCACAGGAGCCCATATCTGATGAAATGAAACTGTACTTCAACAGAAGACATGAAATAACCAGCCAGGATGGCATCATTTTGTGGGGTGCACGAGTGATAGTTTCTCCAAAGGGAAAGGAGCCACCTTTAATTGAACTACACAGTGCCCTTCCAGGAATTTCCTGAATGAAGATCATAGCATGCAGCTATCTATCATGACCAGGGATGGATGGCAAAATAGAGAGTTTAGTTAAGCACTGTGTGCAATGTCAGCAACAGCAAAAGTTGCCAGTGACAGCTCCATTATACTCATGGGAGTGGCCAGGTAGACCCTGGGTGCAATTACACTTCGACTACGTTGGGCTTTTCTTGGGAACAATGTTTCTGCTCATTGTCGATGCCCATTGAAAATGGTTGGACGTATATGAGGTGAAGTCACCAACGTCGGGCACTGCAATTGAGAAACTAGTTTTGCCATTCATTTCCGATAATTGCACAGCATTTACAAGTGCTGAGTTTCAATGGTTTATCAGCCTCAAAGGTATCACTCATGTGAAAATTGCACTGTACCACCCTTCCTCAAATGGACTGGCTGAAAGGGCAGCTCAAATGTTCAAGGCAGGCATGAGAAAGTAACTGGTGATTCCTTGACAACCAAGCTTGCATGTTTTCTTTTTCATTACAGGACTACCCCTCACACAACAACAGGTCTTACACCTGCAGAGTTATTGTTGAAACACCGTCTCAGGATGAGATTAATAGTGCTCAATTTAAAGGGGAAGGTGGAAAGGAGTCAGGGAAGCCAGAAAACTAGACATGACTGGCATAGTTGCGAGAGGAAATTTACCATATGAGAGCCGGTATACATGAAAAACTTGGGGAAAGGACCAAAGTGGCTACCGAGTGAAATAAGTGCAGTGACTTGGCCTCTATTTTACCATGTGTAGGTGGAAGGCTGGATCATCCATAAACAACTGGACCATTTATGGAAGAGAGAGACAAATCACTAAGATTTGATTCCACCAGTGACTGCATTTCCTGTTGAAGATACTCAACCCAGGACAGACACGTCTGATGTTCCTGTAAGAGTTGAGAATATTGAGAATACAGAACTGCAAGTGCCCACCGAAGCACCTGATTTTCAGGCAACTCCAGAAAGGAGGTTCCTGACAAAGAATCTGAAGTTGTGGAGCTGCAACGTTCCACATGTACCAGGAAACCACCTGAAAAACTGAACTTGTAAATTTGTTACCCAGTGTAAATATTATGTTGTCTTGAGACATATGTACTTGCAAATATAATATGTATAGCCGAGTTAAAGGAGGAGTAATATAATTATTATAGTTTTATTTTGTGTGTAATATACCTTTAAGAATAATACTTGTTAGGAGAGATCACATGATCTGTAGTAACAAATAGGGGAGTAGCGCAGGCTACCTCCGCAGTTTGTGTAGAGTTAGAGTTGGAGTTGAAAACACATGTGTAGTTGCTGCTGAGTATATTCTAAATAAACTTAATTTTTCCACCCAAGAAGTGTCTGCAGATCTGCATTAATAGTACAACTCGGCCACCCGACAACAAAAACTGAAAGAGCAAGTTAATTTGTTCTATTTTAAGCTATAGCACCCAGTCTCATGCCTAGCTTATTATAAAGTACATTGCTTATTGAATATTTGAGAGAATGCTTCAGAATTGATTGAATACTGTATGTGTACATATTTAACGCTAATCTTTCAAAGCTGCTTGTTTTTCGGTCATTCTTTCTTGTTTTGGTGTGCGAGCACTCAACTGCTTTTATTGCTTTGTAATGTGTTGTGATTAATCGAGTTCCTGGATCAATTTAAAATGGATCTGTATTAAATGCTGGCCTCATCAGCGATGCCCAAGTCACATGAATGAAGAAAAAATATTGGGTTAAGTTTTCATGCAAACTTGTTGGAATATCCTCCCTATACCTCTCTACCTTGCATTCTTCCTTTAAGACACTTCTTAAAACATATCTCTTTGACTGAGTTTTTGGTCATCTGACATAATAGCTCCTTATGTAACTCGGTGTCATACTTCTGTTTTATAATGCTCCTGTGAAGTGCCTTGGGACGTTTTATTAAGTTAGGGGTACTACATAAATATAAATTGGTCTTTGACATTTGAAATTTACTTTGACATAGCTACCTCCAATTATGTATGGTAGTTCTCTTTTCTTGTTTTGACACTGACTTCAGGTCAGACATTTTCTTCTGAATATCACTTCAGCTTCTGCAAATATATGTATACCTCCAAATGATGGCCAGTGTGATGGTTGTTCATGACTGTCATGACTTCATGACTGTTTCTTAAGGAGCGTCCCCTCCACCCACACTGTCTATGGTATTTGCTGCCCTCACAATTTGGAACATGATCTGAAGATCTTCGTCTGTAAATCATGATACCTCTGTAGATGCTGTGCCTTGATTTCTCACAGGAATTGTACACTGCATAGTTGCAGTAGTCCACAGAGCACTATTTATGTTGGTTAAGCAGTACTGTTTAGTAAGTTAAACAGCATTTTTAGAGGTATTTTTGGATTGACCACTCAGTTGTGTATTCTTATATTTTGGCCCCAAGCTACCGTAAGGTTGGGCAATTTTGCACTTGCACTAAATTAAAATAGCAAAAACAATTTAACACCCTTTATTGAATAGCCAGTACACTAAGAACTTGCAGTGAAATAATGACATGATGATGGTGAGATGATGACATGGACTTTACGCAAAATGATAAACGTGAAATTTATTTAGGAAAATTATGACTCACACAGGTCAGTTTCTACAGCATTATTATTTAATGTAGGCTAGAAGATTTGTGATGGAGGAAGGATTTTAGGAGTGGGTGGGTATGGTAACTGTGAAGTATATGAAATAATAGGATCTATTATATTTAACATCCTGGATTTTTGATGAGGAGGAGGAGGAGCATTAGTGTTAGTCAGGTGGATTTGCCCTGCTGGTATTCTGATGCCACAATTTATGACTTCGTTTACAGGTCTTTGCAATCACGGTGTTTCAGCTGTGTTATTCAGACTAACAATGCATTTCTAACACAAAAAACTGAAGCGAAACAGTTTCACTGAGCTCCTGCAAACCCAACTATCAAATGTCATACTGTGTGTATAAACAGGGTACATACAGACTGGATCTCCAACATATGTACATCCATTATTCATTGATACTCACCATTTTATAGCAAATATATTTATATATCATGCTAGCTTCTATCACAGTTTACTCATCCTTATTTTTAATATTGCCAATCCATGACGCAACTTTTTCATTAAATATATGAAAGCTTCTGATGGCGTAGTTATCTTTCCAAAGAGCATTTGTAGGAAGTAATTGGTAGGATTAGTGTTTGCCTTCAAAATTGAGTCTTACAATGGATTATAAATATGTAAACACCTTTCCTTTCAAATGTAATAGCAAATCATTATTAGATAAACATGGATTTTTAAATACAGATGCTATTCTGAGCAAGGTATGCACACATCAGATCACATGTTATTTCAATTAATAATCTGAGGAAACAATAGTGAGAAGCACAAAAGTTAAATCTAACTTTTTTTTTAACCAATTCAACAATGTCAACATTGTTGAAGAGAAGGTGCAAGTGTATGTCTGGAAAATGAGGACTTGAAACGTCAACTCTTTTCTTCTCCACCGATGCTGCCAGACCTGCTGAGTTTTTCCAGGTAATTCTGTTTTTGTTTTGGATTTCCAGCATCCGCAATTTTTGTTTTTATCTGGAATATGTTGTTGGGAACAAAAGAAAACCAGTTTAATTAAATATTACTAAACCAGAACTGCAGCAGCATTAACAATGGGGATGAAAAGGTTGAACTGAAACAATATAAGTGCACTTCAATGACACAGAACAGTAAACACAGTATCTAAAACAATGGGAACAAAAGCAAAGGTAATGATTGTAAATGGTTCTGCATAGATGACAGCAGGAACACATGCAGAATTATTCTACATACTAGGAATTGTTTAGCTATAAATTTAATAGTAATAGGTTGAAATAGAACTGGAACTGGAATCTTTGAGAATGGTGACTTGGATACACAGGGCACTAATGTTTTGTTAAAATCAGAATTTAGAACCAGAAACAAAAATAAAAATACCTGGAAAAACTCAGCAGGTCTGGCAGCATCTGCGGAGAGGAACACAGTTAACGTTTCGAGTCCGTATGACTCTTCAACAAAACTAAGTAAAAATAGAAGAGAGGTGAAATATAAGCTGGTTTAAGTGGTGGGGGGGGGGGACACAAAAAGAGCTGGATAGAGGGCCAGTGATAGGTGGAGATAGCTAAAAGATGTCATAGACAAAAGGACAAAGAGGTGTTGGAGGTGGTGATATTATCTAAGGAATGTGCTAATTAAGGGTAGAAAGCAGGACAAGCAAGGTACAGATAGCTCTAGTGGGGGTGGGGTGGGGGGAACCAATCGAAAAAGGCTAAAAGGTAGACATAAAACAATGGATGGAAATACATTTAAAACTAATGGAAATAGGTAGTAAAAGAAAAATCTATATAAATTATTGGAAAACAAAAGGGGGGGGGGATCAGAAAGGTGGTGGGGATGGAGGAGAGAGTTCATGATCTAAAATTGTTGAACTCAATATTCAGTCCAGAAGGCTGTAAAGTTCCTAGTCGGAAGATGAGGTGCTGTTCTTCCAGTTTGCGTTGAACTTAACTGCAGTAGGCCAAGGATGGACATGTGGGCATGAGAGTATGAGCAGTGTTGAAATGGCAAGCGACAGGGAGGTCTGGGTAATACTTGTGGACAGACTGAAGGTGTTCTGCAAAGCGGTCACCCGGTCTGCGTTTGGTCTCTCCAATGTAGAGGAAACCGCATTGGGAGCAACGAATGCAGTAGACTAAATTGAGGGAAGTGCAAGTGAAATGCTGCTTCACTTGAAAGGAGTGTTTGGGCCCTTGAACGGTGAGGAGAGGGTAAGTAAAGGGGCAGGTGTTGCACCTTCTGCGGTTGCATGGGAAGGTGCCATTGGAGGGGGTTGAGGTGTAGGGGTCAATGGAGGAGTGGACCAGGGTGTCCCGGAGGGAACGATCCCTGCGGAATGCCACCGGGGAGGTGAAGGTGTTTGGTGGTGGCATCATGCTGGAGTTGGCGGTAATGACGCAAGATGATCCTTTGAATGCGGAGGCTGGTGGGGTGACAAGTGAGGACAAGGGAGACCCTATCATGTTTCTGGGAGGGAGAGGAAGGCGTGAGGGCGGATGCACGGGAGATGGGCCGGACATGGTTGAGGGTCCTGTCAACCACCGTGTTGGAAAACCTCTTTTAAGGAAGAAGGAAGACATATCAGAGGAACTGTTTTTGAAAGTGGCATCATCAGAACAGATGCGACGGAGGTGAAGGAACTGAGAGTATGGGATGGAGTCCTTACAGTAAGCGGGGTGTGAGGAGCTGTCGTCGAGGTAGCTGTGGGAGTCGGTAGGCTTGTAATGAATATTGGTGGACAGTCTATCACCAGAAATTGAGACAGAGAGGTCAAGGAAGGGAAAGGAAGTGTCAGAGATGGACCATGTGAAAAAGATGGAGGGGTGGAAATTGGAAGCAAAATTAATACATTTTTCCAGGTCCAGATGAGAGCATGAAGGAGCACCGCAGTAATCATCGATGTACCGGAGAAAGAGTTGTGGGAGGGTACCGGAGTGGGACTGGAACAAGGAATGTTCCACATACCCCATAAAGAGACAGGCATAGTTGGGGCCCTGCCATGGCACCTTCGCAAAAGTTGCAAACCTGCCCCTTTACTTCCCCTCTCCTCACCGTCCAAGGGCCCAAACACTCCTTTCAAGTGAAGCAGCGTTTCACTTGCACTTCCCTCAATTTAGTCTACTGCATTCGTTGCTCCCAATGTGGTTTCCTCCACATTGGAGAGACCAAACGCAGACTGGGTGACCGCTTTGCAGAACACCTTTGGTCTATCCACAAGCATTACCCAGACCTCCCTGTCACTTGCCATTTCAATACTCCAATCTGCTCTCTTGCCCACATGTCCATCCTTGGCCTGCTGCATTGTTCCAGTGAAGCTCAATGCGAACTGGAGGAACAGCATCTCATCTTCCGACTAGGCACTTTACAGCCTTCTGGACTGAATATTGAGTTCAACAATTTTAGATCATGAACTCTTTTCTCCTCCATCCCTACCCCCTTTCCAATCCCCCCCGCCCACTTTTTTTCTAATAACTTATATAGATTTTTATTTTCCCACCTATTTCCATTATTTTTAAATGTATTTCCATCCATTGTTTTATCTCTACCTTTTAGCCTTTTTCGATTGGTTCCCCCCTGCCCCCCCACCCCCACTAAGGCTATCTGTACCTTGCTTGTCCTGCTTTCTACCCTTAATTAGCACATTCCTTAGATAATATCACCACTTCCAACACCTCTTTGTCCTTTTGTCTATGACAACTTCTGGCTATCTCCACCTATCACTGGCCCTCTATCCAGCTCTACTTGTCCCGCCCCTGCCCCTTAAACCAGCTTATATTTCACCTCTCTTCTATTTTCACTTAGTTCTGTTGAAGAGTCATACGGACTCGAAACGTTAACTGTGTTCCTCTCCACAGGTGCTGCCAGACCTGCTGAGTTTTTCCAGGTATTTTTATTTTTGTTTTGGATTTCCAGCATCCGCAGTTTTTTGCTATTATTTTAGAATCAGAAACCCCAGCATGATGAAGCACTGGCAGTCAGGACCAACTTTCCCAGCAGAAAGAATACAATTAATTTTAGAATGAGGCAAACCTTAAATAGGCTGAACCCATATATAAAGAACTGAAAAAGATAACTTAAACAATTCAAAACACATCTAAACATAGAATTGTTGAACTTTACAACACTAAAGGAGGCCATTCACTCAATCACACCAGTGCAGGTTCTATGGATATGCTATCACTTAATCCCTATTCCCTGCCCTTTACCTTTAAATTTCAACCACCTCTCAAATATTTATCCATTTCCCTTTTAAAAGCTATTTGGGATTCTTCTTCCACTGTTGTTTCTGATGGAATATGCTATGTTTTAATAATCATAATAAAATTCTCCCAATCTCTCCCTTAGATTTTTTGTGATGATCTTAAATTTATGACAACTGGTTATTGACTCACTGAAAATAATAAGTGATTTAAGGCTGAGCATTTAAGGCTGAGATGTGGGGGCATTTCTTCTCTCAGAGTTAATCTTTTGAATTCCCTGTCCCATAGAGTAGTGGGAGCTGGGTCATTGACCAATTCAAGGATGAGTCAGGCAGAACTTTGACCTACAAGGGAGTCAAGGATAATGGAGGATAGGAAGGAAAGTGGAATTAAGGCCATAATCAGGTCAGCCATGATCATATTGAATGGCAGATCATAAATTTAATTGTTACTTTTGCAATGGCAATCATCAGCCATTTAATTTTTTTAAATTCATTCATGGGATGTGGACTTTGCTGGCTGGGCCTGCATTTATTGCCCATTCCTAGTTGCCCTTGAGAAGATGGTGGTAAGCTGCCTTCTTGAAGCGCTTTTAATTGCCCCCATTTCCAGTCAAAGTGCTATGTCTGTGAGAAAGTTGGCCATATCCAGATGACATGCAGGATTAGAGGAAACAGTAATGCTTCAGGTTGCAGTAAAGTCCCAGGTTATAGCGATGCAGTGGGTCAAGGTCGTGGTAGATCTAAAGCTAGTTTAGGAGCCTGGAAGTCCTTGAATTGGATAGATAAGGAAAATAATGTTATGGAGCAGGACAATCAAGAATTATACTCAGTCGTAGATCAAGAAAAACAGCACATGGAAGATGAGAGTCTTAGGGTGGAAGATATAATTCCAGTGCCCACAGTAAAAATGGAAGTTGGAGATTCACAACTTACTTTCAACATTGATACAGCTGCTGCAGTAGTGTCTGTTATCTTGGGAGGACAGGGCAAGAAGTCCCTAAGCCACGTTTCCTTACGCAAAACTGGCGTGAAACTGAATAGTTATTCCAATAACAGTATTCCAGTGTTAGGTCATGTTTGTGTTAGAGTGGAATATGATGATAAATCTTGTTACTTGCCATTGGTAGTAGTAGGAGGGAACAAGGTCTCCGTGATGGGAAGAAATTGGCTTAAAAAGTTATGGTTAAAATGGGCCAAGTGTTTATACTTAATTTTTTACTCATTCATAGGATGTGGGCATCGCTGGCTAGACCAACGTTTATTGCTCATCCCTAGCTGCCCTTGAGAAGATGATGGTGAGCTGCCTTCTTGAACCGCTGTTAGGGAGGAGGTTCCAGGATTTTAATCCAGCGACAGTGAAGGAACAGCGATATAATTCCAAGTTAGCATGGTGACTGGCTTGGAGTGGAACTTCCAGATATTGGTGTTTTCATGTGTCTGCTGCTCTTTTCTTTTTAGATGGTAGTGGTCATGAGTTTGGAAGGTGCTGTCTAAGGAGCCTGGGTGAGTTCTTTCCGTGCATCTTGTAGTTAGTACACACTGCTGCCACTGTGAGTCAATGAGTGTTTGTGGATGGGATGCCAATCAATCAGACTGAGACCCACATTTTCATGTGGGCTTGAGAAAACCTGACCTGCACACTTTCACGCCTTCTGAAATGCATGCCTGACACATGTGTGACTTTGCCTGGGATTTTGGTCTTTTCACACGGGATTCAGGTTCATAGTGCATTTTCCAAGTCATGATGGAGTGCATGCGGAGTGTGGGTGCAGAGGTGAGCCGGTTAGAAGGTTCACTTCGGTTCATCAACACAGCAGCCCAGCTCCCAATGTTGTTCAAAGGCCCCCTGAACCTCACCTCCGCACCACCACCCACCCCCCATGTGCCCTCAGATACAGTGTGTCACCACTTGCCCCTTCAGATATACCTCCTCAGATTTCCCAAGCAAACTGCATGTCCCTTCATGACACCTCACATCCACCATGCCACCCCATCTCCTGACACATCCCACATGGCACCCCATGTTCCCTCAGATCCCCATTCTACCCCATGTCATCTCCATGGCCTCCATGTACCTTCCATAACCACTCATCCAGTTTACACTATGTATAGCTCTCTGGAACCATGCAAAAGCATTGAGAATTATTTTAAAATCATTGGAAAATATAATCCTCCAACAATCTAATAAAACTCTGAATTCAAGAAACTATCTTTGATAATGGAAAGAAAAAAATCTACTTTTTTTAAAAAAAAGCTGCAATCCTTTAAGTGCCTGTTAGGTTTGTAAACAAACAGGAAGCTACATCAAAAGCATATTCTGTTATTACAGCCCCTTAAACTGTAAATAATTCTTGGATCAATAGATCACCTGCTGATCTAAAGCCGTGAATAGCTTTTGAAACCCAGCTCAGCATTCATAGTGGCTAAAACTGTCATGACAAAAGTTTCCTGCTACATTGCCTGAAACTGACAGAACAGAATGGTATCCCATTTGCATTTCAAAGTAGAGTGTCTGTCAATCAATGGAGGGGAATGGGTGCAGGGATTTTTTTCAACTTCCAAAAGCAAAGATTTTGTACAGCCAGATTTAAATCACAATACAAAACATGACAGCAGACACTGACCGGACTCTTTTTAATACATTAGGGCACTTTTGAGAATTAGACAAGTACTGTAATGCATGACAACAATTACACAATGCTGATCAATGGAAAGGTCAACTTACCTTTGCAGGACAGATTCCTATGATGAATTACTGCATTGTAAAAACACATCTATACTACAATATAGCATCTAATTGTGACATTCGAAGATGTCAAAACATTTTACGCTTACTTTTCAGAATGTTACTGACTCCTCAGCAGGCTTCCCCCAGTGGTGACAACCTCTCCAAGGAAACTTTTTTAGGTCTTCCAAAACTCCGCTTCACCACACAAAAATATTGTGTGTGGGAGGAAATACCATTTCCTTTAAATCTTCAGGAAGGCGGGGGTACAGCAAAATCAGCTGTGCTTCCGCCTACATGTCAATGGCAAATTGAGGCCATTGACAGGATAATTAAAACAATTAAAGGACCTGCCCATCCAACCTTAAGGTTGGTGTGCAGGCCAGAAGCCCCGGCGGGCTTCTGAAAAAACATGAAACCTCATCCACCGGCGAGATGAGGTTTCAAGTAGGGTTTCAAATACTTTAATAAAGTTTTAGTGAAATTTATTAGCATGTCCCATCTCGTGTGACGCTGTCACATGAGGGGGACATGTTAAGGATTTTAAAATTTTTCTACTTTTAATCTTTGTACAACTTTCAGCGATCTCCCTCAGCCTCAGGGAGATGTGTGCTCTTTTGTGCGCATGCGCGAAAGAGTGCACTCTTGCATTTGGTGAATCCCCCCCTCACCAGCACAGGAAGCGCATAGCGTTTCCCGCCGGGCATCACGCTGTGCGGGCCTTAATTGGTCCGCCCACTTAAAATGGTGGCGGGTCCCACTTCTCCAGCAGGGATCGGGTCGGGAGATTGGGTTGGGCACGTCTGCCAGGTAGGCAGAACATTCTGCCCTTGAGGTTTTGAGAAATTGATAGCAATGTTTGGGTTTCCAAGTGTGCTGGTGTCAGATATTGGCGGGCTTTTCCACACCCACCCGCTGCTGCCATCTTCCAGTCCCGCCACAAGTCAATGGGCTTCTGGCTGGGGCGCCGTCTCACCCGTGGTGGGTCCCACCCATGATGGGGCCGGAAAATCCCGGCCTTTATGTCAGAAGATTTTGAAATATTTCTGAGTAAGACTGCAGCCAAATACACTCTAGTACCAGCATCGAATGATACTATAGAAAGAAGTGTATGAATTGTGAAGAGGTCTTTGCAGAAGTATTTACTAGGTGACAAGCTACGTAGCCATTTCCATGCTTTTTATTTCGACACAGTGTAGATAATTTTCTGTTTATTCTTACAGAATCGCCCCACAGCCTAAAACAGGTTGCTCACCTTACAAATTTAAACACGCTCCGAGGATAAAGTTTAGTTTGCTTAAGCCTGACATCAATAGCAAAGTAAGAGAAAAGCAAGACAAAATGAAGATCAGTCATGATATATCAGGCATGAAATTTAGAGTTCAGTGCTGGTCAGGAGGTCATGGTGGAAAATCACCGAGGTGATGAGGAGAAGTATGTGTTTGCAGTTGTTGTAAAGAGGCTAAATGCATTCACATATTTGGTGAAGACTGAAGAGAGATTCCACCAGTGTCATGTAGATCGTTTGCTTGAAAGAGAAAATCTGACATAAGGGTAAACCACCATGATAAATTGCTTCAAAGAACAATATCCTGAAGCCCATCAGCAGGGATGCAATGACTGTCAATAGATTCCAGCTGTAGGTTTGAGACCTATGAATCCTTGTAACTGCCATTTCAGTTGCAGCACAGATACATTTCAGTAAAGTTTCAGGTGCCCTGTAATTTTGATCACTAATTTTGCTAAGCCTGGTCCAATTCCCAGGACAGTCCATGACCCAGGTGCTATCTGAAAGCATGATAATTTCTCCTACAGTTCAAAGTGAATGTCAGAAAGAAAGTGAAAGTCACAAAGAAACTGAAAGTTTGCTGGTATCACAGAATCCAGTACAGCAAAGGAAACCAGGGTTTTTATATTAATGCAAATCTGTCAATGCTACAGTCCCAACTATTAAGCGGAGTTGATAGCCAAAGTTTTGCCATCAAGCCAGGAAGTTCGAGTCAGGAAATTTCCTGACTTGGCAGATTCGTCTCCATATAAATGGCTTCTGCTTGTATCATTTTCACTCCGGGGAGGCAGGTGCAGGATCAAGTCAGGCCCCCCGATCCCAGGAGCAGTTCGTATGCAGCCAAGGGGGCAGCCAAATGCCAAGGCAGGCTGGTTAGAAGGCCTGCCTCAGTTCTCTGCGATTTTGTCCAAGTTGCATTAAAGGTTGTTGGGCCCTCAAGGCCTTACTCCTCATATTTCCAGCTGCTCCCCAGCCCCCTCCATGCCTCCATGCCCCTCCATGACATAGGTAAAATAAGGAAAGAGGACCTGTTTGGGGATTATCAGGAACGAGGAACTAAATTAAAGAACAGGTCCTCAAGGGTTATAATCTCCGGATTACTACCCGAGCCACATGCAAATTGGCATAGGGACGCGAGAATAAGGGAAGTAAACATGTGGCTAAAGGAGTAGTGCGGGAAAGAGGGTTTCCATTTCGTGGGGCACTGGCATCAGTATTGGAACAAGAGGGATCTGTACCATTGGGACGGTCTCCACTTGAACCGATCTGGGACCGATGTTCAAGGGAAAAGGATAAATAGGGTGGTCAACAGGACATTAAATTAGAAAGTGGGGGGGGGGGGGGGGGAAGGAAGGGTAAAACTCCAAGAAATATGACAAATGGGAAACAAAGCAGCAGGTTGGCGTGTTGGGGGATGGATTCAACATCTTGGAAAATTATGAGAAACCTGAAAAGAAAGGAGAGCCCAGGAGAGGCTATTAAAGTCCCCAGAACACAAAATAGGACAGAGTGTTTGGAAAGGGCTAAGAATCAAGCACATCAGATAAAGGGACGACGATGAGAAAGGGGACGGGAAATACAGGACTGAAGGTGTTGTATCTGAATGTACGGAGTATATGAAATAAGGTAAATGAGCTTGTGGTGCAGATTGAAATTGGCAGGTATGATGTGATTGGCATCACAAAGACATGGCTGCAAGGGGATCAGGACTGGGAGCTAAATATCCAAGAATATACATCCTATCGAAAAGATAGGCAGGTTGGCAGAGGGGGTGGGGTTGCTTTGTTAGTAAAAAATGAAATTAAATCGAAAGCAAGAAATAACGTAGGGTCAGAAGATGTAGAATCTGTGTGGGTAGAGTTGAGGAACCGCAAAGGTAAAAAAAACATAATGGGAGTTATGTACAGGCATCTGAACAGTAGTCAGGATGTGGGGCACAAGATACAACAGGAGATAGAAAAGGCATGTAAGAAAGGTTACAATGATCATGGGGGATTTCAATATGCAGGTAGACCGGGAAAATCAAGTTGGTAGTAGATTCCAAGAAAAGGAATTTGTGGAATGTCTACGAGATGGCTTTTTGGAGCAGTTTGTGGTGGAGCCCAATAGGGAACAGGCAATTCTAGATTTAGTGATGTGTAATGAGGCAGATTTGATAAGGGAGCTTAAGGTGAAGGAACCCTTGGGAGGAAATGACCATAATATGATACAATTTACCCTGCAATTTGAGAGGAAAAAGCTGGAATCAGATGTAATGGTATTACAGTTGAATAAAGGCAACTACAGAGACATGAGGGAGGAGCTGGCCAGAATTGATTGGGAGATGAGCCTAGCAGGAAAGACAGTGGAACAGCAATGGCAGGAGTTTCTGGGAGTAATCTGGGAGACACAGCAAAAATTCATCCCTAGGAAGAAGAAGCATACTAAAGGGAGGATGAGGCAACCATGGCTGACAAGGGAAGTCAGGGACAGCATAAAAGCTAAAGAGAAAGCATACAATATAGCGAAGAACAGTGGGAAACCAGGGGATTGGGCAGCCTACAAAAACCAACAGAGGACAACTAAAAAAAGAAATAAGGAGGGAGATGGTTAAATATGAGGGTAAACTAGCCAGTAATATAAAAGAAGATTGCAAGAGTTTTTTTTAGGTATATAAAGGGTAAGAGAGAGGCAAAAGTGGACGTTGGGCTATTGGAAAATGACGCTGGAGAAGTAGTAGTGGGGAACAAAGAAATGGCGGAGGAACTGAATAGGTACTTTGCATCAGTCTTCACAGTGGAAAACACGAGTAACATCCCCAAAGTTCAAGAAAGTCAGGGGTGGACAGAGGTAAGTATGATGGCCATTACCAAGGAGAAGGTGCTAGGAAGACTGAAAGGTCTGAAGGTGGATAAATCACCTGGGCCAGATGAATTACACCCCAGAGTTCTGAAGGAGATAGCTGAAGAGATAGTGGAGGCGTTAGTGGTGATCTTTCGGGAATCACTGGAGTCAGGGAGGGTCCCAGAGGACTGGAAAATCACGAATGTAACTCCCCTATTTAAGAAGGGAGTGAGGAAAAAGACAGGAAACTACAGGTTGATTAGCCTGACCTCGGACATTGGTAAGATCTTAGAGTCCGTTATTAAGGATGAGATTTCAGAATACTTCAAAGTGCATGGTAAAATCGGGCAAAGTCAGCATGGTTTCATCAAGGGGACGTCATGCCTGACAAATCTATTAGAATTCTTTGAGGAGGTAATGAGTAGGTTAGATAAAAGAGAGCCAATGGATGTTATCTACTTGGACTTCCAGACGGCCTTTGACAAAGTGCTGCACAGGAATCTGCTCAGTAAGGTAAGAGCCCATGGTGTTAGAGGCAAGGTACTAGCATGGATAGAAGATTGGCTATTGGCAGAGATTGGGGATAAGGGGGTCCTTCTCAGGATGGCGGCTGGTGACTAGTGGAGTTCCGCAGGGGTCAGTGTTGGGACCACATCTTTTCACTTTATACATTAATGATCTAGATGGAGGAACTGAGGGCATCCTGGCTAAGTTTGCAGATGATATAAGGATAGGTGGAGGGACAGGTAGTATTGAGGAGGCGGGGAGGCTGCAGAAGGATTTGGACAGGTTAGGAGAATGGGCAAAGAAGTGGCAGATGGAATACAACGTGGGGAAGTGTGAGGTCATGCACTTTGGTAGGAAGAATAGAGGCATAGACTATTTTCTAAATGGGGAGAGAATTCATAAATCTGGAGTGCAAAGGGACTTGGGAGTCCCAGTCCAGGATTCTCTTAAGGTTAACTTGCAGATTGAGTCAGTAGTTAGGAAGGCAAATGCAATGTTGGTATTTATTTCGAGAGGACTAGAATATAAAAGCAGGGATGTGCTGCTGAGGCTTTATAAGGCTCTGGTCAGACCACATTTAGAATATTGTGAGCAATTTTGGGCCCCGTATCTCAGGAAGGATGTTCTGGCCCTGGAGAGGTTCCAGAGGAGGTTCACGAGAACGATCCCAGGAATGAAAGGCTTAACATATGAGGAACGTTTGAGGACTCTGGGTCTATACTCGATGGAGTTTAGAAGGATGAGGGGGGATCTGATTGAAACTTACAGAATACTGAAAGGCCTGGATAGAGTGGACGTGGGGAAGATTTTTCCATTAGTAGGAGAGACTAGGACCCGAGGGCACAGCCTCAGAGTAAAGGGAAAACCATTTATAACAGAGATGAGGAGAAACCTCCTTAGCCAGAGAGTGGTGAATCCATGGAATTCTTTGCCACAGAAGGCTGTGGAGGCCAGGTCATTGAATGTATTTAAGACCGAGATAGATAGGTTCTTGATTGGTAAGGGGATCAAAGGTTATGGGGAGAAGGCGGGAGAATGAGGTTGAGAAACTTATCAGCCATGATTGAATGGCGGAGCAGACTCGATGGGCCGAATGGCCTCATTTCTGCTCCTATGTCTTATGGTCTTTTGTCCCCCCATGCCCCTTCCATGCCCCGTCCTGCATTCTCCATGTCCATTCACCAGGTTTGCACTATAGAACCAATATATAGAACCAATATATAATAATAGCACCAAGTCTTGGAATGCATTTAAACAAAAACTTTCAAAATTCTCCTTCAGAAAAAAAAATGCAGAGGCTACACTGAAAGGTACCAGAGAAATTTGGACCTTCAGTGCATATTAATAAGCGATTGGGAAGATAGAATGTCTGAGAAAATATTTAAAGTATTTTTTCTAGTAACCATGAGCAGCACATGTTGAGTATTTCATTTATCAAAACACACCCTAAGGAGCAGCACCTGAAAACAGTCACAATTGTATAGAAACAATCAATTCCTGGCAGACTGGGATGTGTTGTCCTTTTATCTGGAGCAACTGAATTTATTTTTTAAAAGTTCTTTGGTGTAGAATAATTTTGCTGAGATGCTACATTTGTGATATTACTTTGGGCCTTGGTATGGGTGTGTTTGTTCTTTTGTCTTAGTGTTGGTGTGCTTGTCTCATTTTTATTCATGTCTTGAAAGGTGGGAGGACTGGGCAGGATAACCTTTCAGTCATGCTTTGCATTAGCTGTTGTAATAGTGACTCCATAATGGTTGTAATAATGATGCTGCAATGTACACAGCAATGGAACCAAACCTGACATTTCACTTTGAAGGAATTGCACTTCTGCCAAGGTCTGAGAATGACAGTATGCTAAAGTTGATAGTGATTATTTTGGTTATGTTGCTATAGTATCGCATCATAGATTTGTAATGCAAATGCTGAAATTGGAGATTAGGGTAATTAAAAATCATTTAAAGCATTCTATTTTCAGTCCAGTTTTAAACGTTAATTACCATCGAATCAAAGTTGCAAAATTGTTGTTCCAGGGATAAGAGCCATACATAATTGGATGGATTTTGAAATGAAATATGTTAAAGTTCAAGGGCCTGGTAATGTGCTTTTTCAGAACTGTGATGTGTTTATATATAAATGCAACTGCTGGCTTTTTGCCATTGCAGCAGATCTACATTAGTTATGGGTGTCAGTAGGATGGTGATTGCCTGACTTTCTAAAAGGCAATCAAGGTGCTTTGTGAAAGAGCATTTGTGTACTCATCTGTCCGCGAGAGAGACATGGAAAGAGCAGTCTTACTTATTCAAATATTATCGTAAGATGGAAGTTAGGAACTGATCTGGTATGAAATAGAATACTCTGTTTCCCCGCTGCACCATAAATCAAAATGAAAATCCAGGGCTGGATTTTTGTCAAGTAGTGATGATTCAGAAGCCTTTTAAAAATGGCGGGTGGATCCTAATTCTGGGATTCCAGACCCCGTTCCCTGCATTTCTGTTTTTTAGGAGTGCCTTTAAGGGTGCAGGCTGGTTCAGGTTGAGCCGGCACTCTGCACTCCCAACCTGGCCGGCGCCATTGTGGGGATAGGCATGCCTTTGTCCTCCGCAATTTTCTTGGAGTCGGAAAAATTTTCCAAGAGTTGTGGTTCATGGCACCTCAGAGGTGTTGTGAACCAATATCTGCATGAGGGAACCTTTCAAAAGTAACTTCAAAATGTCTTCCTCATGCACCCCCTGCCAAGGTATTCCTCACACCAATCCATATGGCCCATGCCCTCCATGCTAAAAAAATGGCATTTCCATGCCCATTCATCCACTGTACACTCTATAGAAGCAATGAATCTTATAGTGACAGGGGTGTGTGTAAAAAAGAACTTATCAAAAACAATCATTCATCGATAACTTTCCACTTTCTTAAAAAAAACCTTTTTAGTACATCCCGATATAAGTGTCAATCATCCAGACTGCTTAAAGTATCAATAGCTGAAACTGCAAGCTTTTGAAACATCGTCATCTTATGTAACTAAACATTATGAAGTTGACAGCATAGATCAAAGAGCCAGAGCTACTAATCAAACAATCTTTTACATGGGACCCAGGTGGTTCAACAGCCTAATGGATTTCTGGGCTCTCAGCCAAGCCTCATAGTGTATTATTGACTGAGAGCCCAGACATCCATTATCCTGCTGACGCACCCAATCCCCCCAAAAAATTGCTTGATTGACAGCTCTGGCTCTCTGATCTATGCCGTCAATTTCACAATGTTTATTTGTATAAGAAGTTTCAAGTACTTGCAATTTCTGCTATTGATACTTTAAAGGGTCTGGATGATTGGCACCTTGGGCTGTAGTAAACAGGAATTATTTTTAATAAAGTGGAAAGTTAACAATGAATGACTTTGTAAAGCTGTTTTTACACATCCTACTGTCACTATAGGGTTCAATGGATCTATACAGTGTATAGCAGGTGAATGGGCATGGAAGTGCTGTTGCTTGGCATGGGGGGCATGAGGGGCCATAGGGGTTGTTTGGGGGCATATCTTGGCATGGGGCCATGAGGGGCCATAGGGGTTATTTAGGGGGCATAGTTCGGAATGGGGGCATGATGTGGTATGGGTGGTGAATGGAGAGTGTACGGGGGTTGAGGGGGTGTGAGGGGTGTGAACTGGAGGGCATTTCTATTTTTATCAGAACTGGAACAATGTTCCACAGCACCAAGGCAAGCCTCTTAAACAATGCACCTCCACACTCATAGCCCCTGTGGCTGCCTCTGAACTTTTTCCCGGGTCAGTTGGCCTGCCTGCTGCCTACCCTCCATTCCCACGAGAAAATCCCATCCTTGCAAGCACTTTCTCCTAAGGCAGGTGGGCAGAGTTGGGAATTTTTCTGACTCTCGTTACCTGCCTCGAGGATGAAAGTCTAGCCTCAAAGATCCAAAATATAATTATATCACTGCATGTGAGGAAGACATCAATTAAATGCATCCGACAGATACTTTAGAAACAAAAAATGGCCATTACTCCAAATGACCTCAATTTTTGGTCAGAATTGGGTTCAACTATTTCTGTACAAAGGGGGCAATGAGTTCATCTAATAGAATATGAATGCTTACAAAGAATGTGATTTGAGAATATTTTAGTTTCATTAACTTTTGTTAATGATCAGAATTTTTGACTAGATTAGAGCCTGGTTCTGGAGGTTTGCTGAACTTTTCTGCATTTTAACTTAAGCAATCATATCACGTGGCAACAAATTTCTGGTCTGAAGGTTCTTGACGCTATTAGTAGCCTGTGCTTTGTTGAGATAGTGGTCTAGAATTTCTTGCAACTGGACAATAAATGGCGCTTGCCATTATTTAAACTTGCCCTTGCCTGTTTAATTTCCATGGTATTTTGTGCTACGAGTTGCTGGAACTGAGATGGAAATGAAGCACCATCCACAGGGCATCTGGAAGTTGAATGAACAGGGCAAGCAACTGTGTATCTTTATAAAAGACAACAATATTGGCAAACAATGGTGTAGAACAGCAATGGGAAAGAGTAGTGTACAACAAACACTTGGAACAATATGTTTGATAAAAAACAAGAACAAACTTAAAGTTAGAGAAACAATGGATGAATAAAAGAGGAAGAATAAAGATAAGGAAAGAACTGTACACAATGTACATGGACAGCAGGGGAGAGCGTGTCAAAAAAGAATATGAAGAGGTTAGAAGGGAAATCAAAAAATAGTTAGGAAGAACGAATGCCAAAATGAAATTAGGAAGGAACATAAATCAGCTCAGAGGCACATAAATAGAAAAAGGAAAGTTGAGATGGGAATAGAGCCACTAAGGGATGGGCCTGTTGACATCACAGGAAGCAATAGCAAAATTACTGAAATATTAAACAATAACTTTGCTTCAGTATTTAACAGGGTGATGGATCAGGTGGACGTGACATTAGAAAATAAGATTTGAAATGTTATAGCCACATTGTTTCGATCTCGGTCGAGAACAGTAACTTTTTGTTTAAATGAAGAAATCTAAAATCCCAGTTATTTACTAAAAGAATGAAGGCACAAGATTCCATGGTTTAAAACAGAAGTATTTTTACAATACAAGAATCAAAAAGCAAAGACAAAATACTACCCTAGGGAACCACCTGCATTCTAAAGCCCAGAATCAACATAAGTTGAATGTGATTCTGGAACAGTCCTGGCAGATTGGAGGGTGGCAAATGTAACCCCACTATTTAAAAAAGGAGGGAGGGAAAAAAAACGGAATTACAGGTCAGTTAGCCTAACATTAGTGGTAGGGAAAATTCTAGAGTCTAACATAAAGGATGCGATAACAAGACATTAGGAAATATGAACGGGATTAGACATAGTTAACATGGATTTATGAAAGGGAAATCATGTTTGACGCCCGCTCCAGCCTGTCCCCACACAACCCCCTCCCCACCCTACCCACCGCCTCCAAGGGGGGAAAAATTCTGCCCCTGGAGTATTGCTTGCAATTTTGGTCTCCTTACCTAAGAAAGGATATACTTGCCATAGAGGGAGTGCAGCAAAAGTTCATCAGATTGATTTTTGGGATGGCAGGATTATTGTACGAGGAGAGATTGGGCTAACTAGGCTTGTATTCACTGGAGTTTAGAAGAATGAGAGGGGATCTCATTGAAACATTGAAACATCTGACTGGGCTGGACAGACTGGATGCAGCGAAAATGTTTCCTCTGGCTGGGGATCTGGAACAAAGAGTCACAATCTCAGGATACAGTGTGGGCCATTTAGGAGTGAGATGAGGAGAAACTTCTTCACTCAGAGGGTAGTGAACCTGTGGAATTCTCTACCACAGAAAGCTGTGGAGGCCAAGTCACTGAATATATTTAAGAAGGAAATAGATAGATTTCTAGACTCTAAAAGTGTCAAGGAGTATTGGGACAGAACAGGAGTATGGCGTTGCGATGGAGGATCAGCTATGATCATATTGAATGGCGGAGCAGGCTCAAAGGGCCTAATTACCTACTCCTGCTCCTATGTTTCTATGGCCAGGATTTCCTAGTCGGCGAGCGGGGGGGCAGGGCCCGCTTGCTGAGCCGACACGTAGAATGAGGCGGGATGATGTCGGGTGGAACTCCCAACATCACCCTGCCTCGTTTCAATTTTCAGGTTGGTGGGGGCTCAGCCAAATCAGCTGTGTGCCCGCCGACCTGTCAATGGCCTATTGAGGCCATTGACAAAGTAATTAAAGTAATTAGTGGAACTGCCCGTCCAACCTTAAGTTTGATGGGCAGGCCAGGAGCCCTGGTGGCCATTGGAAAAAGCATGAAACCTCACCCACGGGCAGGATGAGCTTTCATGTAGGTTTTTAAAAATTTAATAAAAGTGTAACTAAAAGTGATGGACATATCCCAACCAAGGTGACATTGTCACACGAGGGGACATGTCAAGGAATTTTTTTTTTCTGTTTTTAACATTTTTTAATGTGGAGTCGATCTCCCTGAGGCAGCACTTAGCCTCAAGGAGATGAGCACGCTCTTTCATGTGCATATGCAAAAGTGCCCACTCTTGGCTCAGGGACATCCACCCCCCACAACCGCACAGGGAGCGCATTGTGGATGTCACGCTGGGCGGGCCTTAATTGGCCTGCCCACGTAAAATAGTGACGTGCCCCAAATTGGGGGTGCCAATCGGAGGCGCACCCACTCCTGAAATCCCCCCCTGATGGGGGTAATATTCTGCCCTATGAGTTAACAGGAAAATTGTGATTGATTATAAAATATAAAATTACACATTAAGTGACAGGTACAACTAAGATAGATCTTAAGAATTGGCTTGGCAGTCCCCTCAGCATATATGTCATCAGCCTCAGTTAAAAAGTCTTTCAAAACTCTGTCTTCCTTATGAAGCTTTCAGCTCCTCTTCTATGATTCAGCCTAATCCCCAGCCGATAGCAATGTACAACCAACCCGATTTTCACTAGAAGAGTCTGCACGAAAAATTGCACATGTCTGCAGAATTCCCTGAACTCTACTTATGATGGTCTGGATGATGTAGATTCATCAATGTTATTTTCAAGTAACAAAAACAGCAGCAGCAACCCAAAATTGCCTATTCATTGCTTTGGATCCAGCCTCAGTCTTCTTCAGCCTGCTTGTAATGCACCACTGGAATCATCATCCACTGAGCTCTGATGACTCTGTGTCCTTTTATACAGTTTCAAGCAGAAGTTTTTGTTTCCAATCTCAGTTTGAGTTTTTGTTCCCTTAGAAATTGGGAAGGTTGGTTTCCTTTCTCAGTGCCCCTTTTTAGTTTCCTTTTTCGACTAGGGTCTGTCTTAAAAAAATATAGGGCCAGACCTTGCGAAGAGTAGCAATGACAGTCAGACTGCCATTCTGCTCCTTTTTATTTACACGAGAATGCAACTGCACCTTTCTTGCCTGACTCAGGCTGGGTGAGAAAAATGCAGTGCAAGGGAATTCCAAAGCCTTCTGTCGATTGTTGGGGGAAAGGAAGCTATACCCCATTTTTTTACAGCATTAGCTGCTGTATAGCTTAAAGGTCCAGCCACTTAGAGAAGCCAGAGAGAAGTTAAGTGGATAAGCTAAGTTGATAGGATGGGGGTTGGGTGGTTCGGATGGGTGTGGGGGTTTGTGTTTGTCAGGTGGTCAGTGGGGGCGGAGATGGAAGGATGCGCCGGGTTGGGGTCGGGTGGTCTGTTGGGGGGTTGGTCAGATGGTAAGTGGGTAATTGGGGAGTCATGTGTGTGGGGGCTGGGGGCGGGGTAGTTTAGGGGTTGGGGGAGTCAGTGAGTTGGGAGGGTAGTCAGGGGGTTGGATGGGTGATTGGAAGTTCAGGGAGTACTTGGGGGGTCCCATGTGGGGACGGGAAGTGGGGGGCTCAGCACTATAGTTACCCAGGAGTTAGAAGAAGTTTTAATTCTTCTAACTTTTCCTGGGTAAGTATTCTACTAAGACAGTTGGAACCATCCAAAGTCTTCAAGTTAAATTGGAGTATCGGATATTTCCCAGTGCAGGGTAATCACCCATCGGAACTACCAGGCAATTCCTGTGCAATGCTTGTGTGGGGACTTCTGGGGGTTCCCCAGCGTATCTTCTTGGGTACTTCCCGGATACGACAACCTGGAGATCAGAAGTTATGGGCAAAAGCTTTGAAAACCACGGATTTTGTCACAACATTTAAAATAAAAATAATCAAACTCAGAGAAGATAAAATTCCTGGTCTAGCTAGCAGAAGTATTATTATGCATATTTAATAATTTGTTAGACAATCTGAGGTGCAAGAAGACTGGCGGATAGCTCATTTATACCGATATTTATGAAGGGAGAGAGGACATGTGCAGGGAACGATAGACAAATCAACTTAACGTCGGTGGTAGGAAAAATAATGGAATCCTCATCAAAAGAGAAAATAGAAAAAACATATAGAAACCTAAAACATAATAATGAATTTCAGTTTGTATTTCAAAAGAGAAATTGTTGTTTGATTAACCTCATTGAATTCTTTGACGAAGTAACAGAGAGAGTAAACCAAGGTAATGTAATATATTCAATTTATCTAGATTTCCAAAAGGCCTTCAATAAAGTGTTACATAATAGACTAATGAATAAGATCAGAGCATGCTGAGTCAGGAGACATGCAGAGGAATGAATAGCTGGCTTCAAGACAGAATGGAGAAAGTAGAGGTAAAGAATAACTATTCAGCATTGACAAAAGTGGAAAGTGGGTCCCATAAGGACCATTATATAAAAACAAAAATAAAAACAAAAAACTGCAGATGCTGGAAATCCAAAACAAAAACAGAATTACCTGGAAAAACTCAGCAGGTCTGGCAGCATCAACGGAGAAGGAAAGAGTTGATGTTTCGAGTCCTCATGACCCTTCAACAGAACTGAGTAATATTAGGAGAGGGGTGAAATATAAGCTGGTTTAAGGTGGGGGGCAGGGGGAGAGAAGTGGGGGGGGTTGGTTGTAGGGACAAGCAAGCTGTGATAGGAGCAGATAATCAAAAGATGTCACAGACAAAAGAACAAAGAGGTGTTCAATCACTGCTTGCTTGTCTCTACAACCGCACCACCCCACCCCACCTTAAACCAGCTTATATTTCACCCCTCTCCTAATATTACTCAGTTCTGTTGAAGGGTCATGAGGACTCAAAAAGTCAACTCTTTTCTTCTCCGCCGATGCTGCCAGACCTGCTGCGGTTTTCCAGGTAATTCTGTTTTTGTTTCCCATAAGGACCATTGCTGGGCCCTCTGTTGTTTATAATCTATATTAATGATTGAAATTTTAAAACCAAAAACACAGGGTGGAATTTTCTGTGCCCGCTGGCATTGGGTGCTCGGTGGTGTGAGCGGACAATATGGCGAGAAGGCCAGAAATTGGTTTCAGGTCGCGTTTCCCTTGTTATAATACATCTGCATATCATTATGAGGCCAGCCCGCCGGAATCATCCCACCCCACTGGATCAATTGCCCACATGGGCGTGTAATCACGCCGACATGTTTCACAACAGCATATATAAGGTGTGCACTTGGCGAGCTGTGCTTTGAGGGGAACTCAGAGGTGAGTGCACAGTAACGTTGCACAGTACTCATGAGGGTTGCCTATTGGACTTTAAGGTTGAAGTGTGTTGGAGGGGGGTGGTAAGGGCTGCCCTACAGTTGAGGCACACTGTGGGGGGGAGGAGGAGGAGGGTGTCGGGGGTTGCGGGCAAGGGCTGTCCTGCGGTTGAAGTTGGTGCACAAGCACATGTTGGGTGGTGGGGAGGGAAGCAGCCAAGCATTAGGGAAACCTTGGGCAGAATCGTCCCTACTGCACTAAGTGTAGTAGCGGGTGGGCAAAACGACAATTCACCCACCGGCCGCAATGGCGGCTTCTCACGTTATATCATCCCAAACTCACCTCATTAATTATGCATTCCTGAGAAACATACTGTTTTGATGGCAGACAGGCTGTCATTCGCCCGCCATGCCATCACTTTGTTGTTTCATCACATTGAGCACCGCATTTAAAGTGTAGCCACATGCACACCTCTCAGTGCTTCTAGCCCAGGACTGCTGCATGGAAGACAGAATGGCCCCATAAGGCAAAAAGACTGCAGACTCTGGTTTAGTGACACATCCCTCAAGTGCCTTTTGGATGCAGCGTAGGATCACCGTGATGTCCTCTATCCCCACTCTGGCTGCAGGAGGGGCATTACCAATCCTCTTGCTGATTACCATGTACTGCCCTCCCTCAGCTGATGAATCAGTGCTCCTCCATGTTGAATATCACTTGGAGGAAGCACTGAGGATGGCAAGGGCACAGAATGTACTCTGGGTGGGGACTTCAATGTCCATCACCTAGAGTGGTTTGGTGGCACCACTACTGACCGAGCTAGCCGAGTCCTAAATGACATAGCTGCTAGACTGGGTCTGTGGCAGATGGTGAGGGAACCAAAAAGAGGGAAAAACATACTTGACCCCATCCTCACCAAACTGCCTGCCGCAGATGCATCTGTCTATGACAGTATCGGTAGAAGTGATCACAGCACAGTCATTGTAGAGACAAAGTCCTACCTTCACATTGAGGAAACCCTCCATCGGGTTGTGTGGCACTCCCATCATGCTAAAAGGGATAGATTTCGAACAGATCCAGCAACTCAAGACTGGGCATCCATGAGGCACTGTGGGCCATCAGCAGCAGCAGAATTGTACTCAACCACAATCTGTAACCTCATGGCCTGGCCTATCTCCCACTCTACCATTACCATCAAGCCAGGGAGTCAACCCTGATTCAACGAACAGTGCAGGAGGACATGCCAGGAGCAGCACCAGGCACACCTAAAAATGAGGTGTTAACCTGGTGAAGCTATGACACAGGACCACTTGCATGGCAAACAGCATAAGCAGCAAGTGATAGACAGAGCTAAGCGATCCCATAACCGAAGGATCAGATCTAAGCTCTGCAGTCCTGCCACATCCAGTTGTGAATGGTGGTGGACAATTAAACAACTCACTGGAGGAGGAGCCCCATAAATATCCACATCCTCAATGATGGAGGAGCCCAGCACAGTAGTGCAAAAGATAAGGCTGAAGCATTCACAACAATCTTCAGCCAGGAGTGCCGAGTGGATGATCCATCCCGGCATCCTCCGGAGGTCCCCAAGCATCACAGATGTCAGTCTTCAGCCAATTCAGCCATGTGATATCAAGAAATGGCTGAAGGCACTGGATACTGCAAAGGCTATGGGCCCTGACAATATTCCGGCAATAGTACTGAAGACTTGTGCTCCAGAACTTGCCACGCCCCTAGCCAAGCTGTTCCAGTACAGCTACAACACTAGCATCTACCCGGCTATGTGGAAAATTGCCCAGGTATATCCTGTACACAAAAAGCAGGACAAATCCAACTTGGCCAATTACCGCCCCATCAGTCTACTCTTGATCATCAGGAAAGTAATTGAAGGGGTCATCAGCTATCAAGTGGCATTTGCTTAGCAATAACCTACTCACTGATGCCCAGTTTGGGTTCCACCAGGGCCACTCAGCTCTTGACTTCATTATAGCCTTGGTTAAAAGAGCTGAACTCCCGAAGCTTGGTGAGAGTTACTGTCCTTGACATCAAGGCAGCATTTGACTGAGTGTGGCATCAAGGAGCCCTAGCAAAACTGGAGTCAATGGGAATCAGGGGGAAAACACTCTGCTGGTTGGAGCCATATCCATCACCAAGGAACATGGTTGTGGTTGTTGGAAGTCAGTCATCTCAGCTCCAGGACATCACTGCAGGAGTTCCCCAGGGTAGTGTCCAAGGCCCAACCATCTTCAGTTGCTTCATCAATGACCTTCCTTCTATCAAAATGTCAGAAGTGGGGATGTTCGTTGATGATTGCACAATGTTCAGCACCATTTGCGACTCCTCAGGCATTGAAGCTGTCCATGTCCAACTGCAGCAAGACTTGGACAATATCCAGGCTTGGGCTGACAAGTGGCAAGTAACAGTCACTCCACACAAGTGTAAGGCAATGACCATCTCCAACAAGAGAGAATCTAACCATTGCTCCTTGATGTTCAGTGGCATTACCATCACTGAATACCCCGCTGTCAACATCCTGGGGATTACCATTGTCCAGAAACTGAACTGGACTAGCCATATAAATACTGTGGCCACAAGAGCAGGTCAGAGGATAGGAATCGTATGACGAGTAGCTCACCTCCTGACTCCCCAAAGCCTGTCCACCACCTACAAGGCACAAGTCAGGAGTATGATGGAATAGTTCTCACTTGTCTGGATGAGTGCAGCTCCGACAACACTGAAGAAGCTGGACACTATCCATGAGAAAGCAATCCGCTTGATTGGCACCACATCCCAAACATTCACTCCCTCCACACCGACGCACAGTAACAGCAGTGTGTACCATCTACAAGATGCACTGCAGGAATTCACCAAGGCTCCTTAGACAGCATCTTCCCAACCCATGACCACTACCACCTAGAAGGACAAGCCAGCAGATAGATGGGAACACCACCACCTGGAAGTTCACTTCCAAGTCACTCACCATCCTGACTTGGAAAGATATCACCGTTCCTTCACTGTCACTGGATCAAAATCCTGGAACTCCCTTCTTAACAGCACCATGGGTGTCCCAGCACCACAGGGACAGCAGCAGTTCAAGAAGGCAGCTCAACACCACCTTCTCAAGGGCAACTAGTGATGGGCAATAAATGCTGGCCCAGCCAGTGATGCCCACATACCGAGAATGAAGATAGAAAAAAAATTAGGGGACTGCAGAACAGTTGGACGACTGGGCACATTGTACAATCTCTTTGCTAAGGCTGGCCACTGAACAGTCCTGGTGCAGTTGCTCACAGCCCCTCGCAATGTTAGCATCCCGGTTTGGACCAGTCTCCCCCATGGTTCAAGCTAACAGTGCAGCCTTGCAGTGTGGGTTAGGAGAATGCCTGTGCCTAAGCTGAGAGCACAGCGTGCAGTCCAATGGGCAAAGCTGCTGCCAATCATCAGGTGGAGTGGGGCAGAGGTGGGTGGGGTTTCAGGCAGCCATGCAGTGCACTAAACTCTGGCCATCCAAATGGTGGCCAGCACTCTCTGCAATGTGTTAAGTGGCCTTCAGACTTAACGAAGAGAGGTTCTTAGCACACCCATGCCATCTCACGCATCTCTCTCTTTCATCCTGCAGGAGGAGTACATCAGGATCATGGAGCCTGATGACCTAGCTGTATGACTCATGGCGTACAGAGAGCAAAGATGGCAGAGAAGAGAGTGACGGAGGTGCCTGGCTGCTTAGAGAGGGGAGCAACACCATCAGGAAGAAGGGGCCACTGAGGCTTCTGCACACGCTGCTGAAGATCCACTGGTCAGTCATGTCTGCTAGCTACTGCAGGATTTGGCGCCACAGGGACATGGAGGGCATCCACTGCCAGTGGCTGTGAAAGTGATCGCGTTGCTCAATTTTTATGTCAGTGGCTCCTTTCAGGGACCCACAGGTGACGTCTGCGGGATATTACAAGTCTCTACCCACAAATGCATCCATGAGGTCAAGGATGATTTCTTTGCGAGGGCACACAACTTTGTGCATTTCGCCTGGGATCAGGACAGACAGGATGCAAGAGCGATTGGATTTGCCCAGATCTCGGGTTTCCCACAGGTTCAGGGTGCACCTGATCAACTACACTCATGGGGTGCTCAGATCTTCATTGCAACATGCAGTCAACTATGTCAACCACAATGGCTTCCATTCACTGAATGTGCAGCTGGTGTGCGACCACCACAAGCACATCCTGCAGGCCTGTGCACAGTTCCCAGGGAGTCTCCATGACTCCTGCACTCTCAGTCAATCACAAATCCTTGATGTCTTCTAGGGTCCACAGAGGCTGCAGGGGTGGCTCCTTGGGGACAAGGGCTACCCGCAGAGGACGTGGCTGATGACACCCATGTGGCGGCCTCAGACTGCAGCAGAGCGAAGGTACAATGAGGCTTATGCTGCACCTTGGTGGAGAAGACTATCGGGATGCTGAAAATGGGGTTCCGGTGCCTGGATTGGTCTGGTGGAGCCCTGCAATACAGTCCACAGAGGATGTCATGCATTGTCGTCCCCTGCTGCGCCCTTTGCAACCTGGCACTGCAAAGGGGAGAGGAGCTGGCTGGGGAGGAGATAGAGGAGCTGGAGGTCTCCTCCGATGAGGAGGATGCCGATGGGCATGAGAGTGAAGAGGTCCTCGAAGGCGACAATGACAGTGATAAGGCAGTTACTGGCTAGACAAGGCAGGTGTGCTCGGGAGGTCCTCAAAGCTGCTAGATTTGTAGAGGATGATGATGCCATGCAATGAGGAGACACCATCGATCCTCACATTGCATCTATGAATGTGTGACTCCAGTCTGGCTTATGGCAGCGTGCATATCACCTGCGATAATGCTCCTGCCATGGAGACGCAGTGGAGGCCCTAATAGTCGCTCGATCGCAGGAGGATAATGATGAAATACAGTGAGGTCACTCCATAGATCTTCACATAGCCTCTGAGAATGTCTGACTCCTGTCTGGCCGAGGGTAGCTTGCGCTCTGTGATCAGGGTCACATCATGGAGATGCAGCCATGAAACTTTAAGTGCACCTGACCCTTTGTCTGCCTTCAGCACCTGACTCCCTCAGGAGCACAGCATCACTGGTAACAGATGCTGAAGAGATGGGGACCAGCCGCTCCTTAAAGTTGCTGGGAGCACACAGAGATAATGACAGAACTCTGTGGCGCTTCCCCTTAACATTCTGGCAGCAAAAACAAGCACCATCGAGGTGCAGGCATCAGTAATGTGTCCAGGGAGTGTGAGGCCAGACCATCACTTTGGTCTGAAGGCTGCACAAAGCACAGGGAAGAGGCCCTGAACAGAGACACCTGCATTTATCTTGTGCAGAAAGATTTCACATCTGAGTGACTCGAACACTGCTCATCAGAACAAGGAGCCGTAGGCTGGTAGACATTGTTGAGAGTTTATAGGGTAGTAATAGTGGGGGATTTCAACTTCCCCAACATTAATTGGGTTTGTCATAGTGTAATAAGTTTAGAGGGAATGGAATTCTTAAAATGCATCCAGGAGCGCTTTTTAAACCAGTACGTAGAAGTTCCTACAAGAAAGAGGGGCAGTCCTGGATTTAATTTTAGGGAATGAAGCCAGGCAAGTGTTAGAGGTATCAACGGGGGAGCATTTGGCAGATAGTGATCATAACTCCATTAGATTCAAGGTTGTTATGGAAAAGGACAAGGATGGGCCAGAAAACAGAGTTCTAAATTGGAAGAAGGCTGACTTTAATAAGATCAGATATGATTGGGCCAGAGTGAACTGGGAGCAGCTGCTTTTAGGTAAATCTGCATCAGAGCAGTGGGGCTCATTCAAGAAGAAAATAGGGAGAGTACAGGGCCAACATATTCTAGTAAAGATAAAGGGTGGGACCAACAAATCCAGGGAACCTTGGATGTCAAGGGATATACAGGATTGGATAAAGAGAAAAGGCGAGGCTTGTGGCAGATACCGAGGGCTCAAAACAGTGGAAGCCCTAGAGGAGTATAGAATGTGTAGGGGGAACTTAAAAAGGAAATCAGGAGAGCAAAAAGGGAACATGAAAAAACACTGGCAGGTAAATTAAAGGAAAATCCAAAGTTATTTTACAAGTACATTAAGAGTAAGAGAATAACTAGGGAAAGAGTAGGGCCCATTAAGGACCATAGTGCTAATTTGTGTGTGGAGCCAGAAGACATAGGTAGGGTTCTAAATTAATACTTTGTGTTGGTGTTCACAAGTGAGAGGGACGGCGTGGGCATGGAAATTAGGCAGAAAGACTGTGATATAATTAAAGAAATTAGCAGAGAAAGGGAGGAGGTTCTAATCGGTCTGGAAGACCTAAAAGTAGATAAATCTCCAGGCCCGGATGAAATATATCCCAGGCTATTGAGTGAGGCAAGTGGGGAGATAGCAGGGGTGCTGGCAATAATTTTTCTCCAGGAACTGAGACATGACTGAATTCAGAGGTTCGTCATCTGACTCGGACTTAGCAAATTTCTGGCCTCCAGCGGTCCTCCGAGTGCCGGGGATCTTGGAAGTCCCTATTGCCACTTGCTGCAGATCAGACAGTGTGATGTGTCTATCGGATTGTGATCCTGAGGCTACTCTAAAGCTAGGTCCCACCGAACTGTGTGTCTCTGCATCTGGTGGAGGGTGTGAGTGAGCACTGTGATGGGACTTCAAGGAGGGTGCCTTCAGGTTCCCCTTCAGAGGTTTCTACAGGAGTTGATTGGAGGCCCTGGGTTGTGGACTCCCTCAGCTGTTTCCCAGATGTGCCCACGAGGGCAAGGAGAGATAATTAGTGCATTTCAGTGGCCTGTGAGAGAGGACACATCATTCACAGTATGGTTATCTTATGGATGTAGCACTGCTGGATCCTCGCTTGATAGGACACCGCTGCTCATGGTCCACAAACGAACAGCCCAGGTCCTCACCAGCCAGCTGGGTGGCTTTGTTTTTAAAGTCCGTGAGGACCTTGATTTCAGGCATTCCTCCACCAGCCAGCAACCTCTCCCTCTTGTTGTATTCCAGCTTGTCCTGCATGAATAGAGATGGAGAGACTGTAAGTAGGATGCCTGCCAGGCTAGATGATAAGTATGCCAGGCATGTGTGGGTTGTGAGTGGTCCCATGGATGGGATGAGGCCAATGAAGGTGTGTGTGACAGATTGAATAGTGATGTCCCTTGAACTGGCAGTGAGTGAGGGCCCTGTGAATGTGTGATGGGTTTGTGGGTGTGTGAGTTGAGAGTGGTGAAAAGAGTGACTAACCCTAGCAGAACAAAGGGGATCATTCAACCTCTTGCATCACTGGGTGGCTGTCCTTTTTTGCAAGGTTTTAACACTGACCACTGATGCCACCACCTCCCATGCCAGATTGGTGATGTTGCTGCCCATCCTGCAGCCAGAACGGGGGTAGAGAAAGTCATCAAGTGAACGTCCACGAGGTCCAAAAAGTGCTCGATGGATGCATCATTAAACCTGATGGCTGCAGGCTTTTTGCCTTTCAGGGCCATGTCTTCCATGTAATTGTTATGGGCTGAAAGCACTGAAGGTGTGTGTGTGGCTGGACTTTAAGTATGGCACCCAGCCTGATGAAGCATGAGGTGATGGCATGGCAGGCAAATGAAAGCCCGCCCGCCATTGAAACGGTGTGTTTTCCGGGAACGCATAATTAATGTGGTGGGTTTGAGACGATACAGCGTGAGATGCCGTCATTGCAGCCAGCAGGTAAAACGTCATTTTCCCCGCCCACTAACGCACTTAGTGCAAACCTGGGACGATTCGTCCCACCATTTCTAAATTTCCAGATGACTGGTCTCTTTTCTTTTGAAAAGGGAAGGCTGGCTGATGACCTAACAGAGGTCTTTAAATTCATGAAATGTTTTGATTGAGTAGGCACAAAGAGAGAGTTTTCATTTTTGATGAAGAGCAAAACTAGAAGCCATCAAGTAGATAATTCAGAAGAAATATTTTTGCCTAGAGACTGGTGAGAATTTGGAACTTGTTACATCAGGGGGTGGTTGAGGTGAACAGTTTAGATGCTTTTAAGGGAAAGCTAGATAAGCATATATGGGGAGGAGTGAATAGGGGTTTATTTATAGAGTTAGATGCGGAAGAATGAGAGGAGATTTGAGTGGAGCATAAATGCTGGAATGGACTAGTTGGATGAATTGCCCATTTCTGTGCTGTATATTGAACCAATCAGATAACAAATAAGATTGAAGGATTGTGAAATTGACAGCACAAGGACTGTGAAGGAAGTTGGAAGGATGAATTCAATGCCAAACGAGGTACAGAATGAGAAAAAGAGAAGGATAAAGATTGGATTAAAAGAGAGATGAAGAAAAGACAAAAGTAAAAGTAATTTTATAAAAAGAATCATTTAAAAAACAATCTCCAATGATTAAAACCAGAAGGAATGAGACTCCACAGAGTAATAGTTAATTGTTATTGCCAGAGAAGTTGATTGGAAATAATTAACACTTCTCGTGTCGAAATGACAACTTAAATTTCCGTGCCAAGTATTTCCTATCTACTGTGCAAGTATAGGAACTTCATGCCACTCAATGCATTGGAATGTCTGCTTTTATCAGAAGAACTTAAAAGCAACTAGAGATGTAATTACCAAAATGTCTTGAGTGTTAGAAAAGAAAATAAAGAGATTGTTTATAGAGGATGGATTTTTGCTGCTGGTTTTCTGAAAGTTTTGTTTAAAAACTCTCTGTTCTGAACTATTTTGAAGCATTTGCATTTTACATGGAAATTGCCTACAAAATAAACTTGGGGCTGTGACCCCATTTTCTAGTGTTTCAAAGTCATCCCCAGTGTTGATAAATCACTCTCCCTGGTAATACTAATGGCGTAGCTTCCCAGCTTTTATAAAGTCTTTGATTCAACATGAGCAGCACCATAGGTGATCTTCTAATTTTACATAAGAACATAAGAAATAGGAAGAGGAGTAGACCATTCTGCCCCATGAGCCTGCTCCACAATTCAATAGGGTCATAGCTGATCTTCTAGTGTTTCGATTTCCACAATCCGACCTACCCCTGATAACCTTTGAGTCTCTTGCCTAACAAGAATCTATCTACCTCTGCCTTAAAATATTCAATGACCCCACCTCCATCACATTCTGAGGCAGAGAATTCCAAAGTCGCACAACCCTCTGAGAGAAAAAAAATTCTCCTCATCTCTGTCCTAAAAGGGTGACCCCTAATTTTAAAACAGTGCCCCCTACTCTTGGACTCACCCACAAAAGGAAACATCCTTTCAACATCTACCTTGTCAAGGCCGTTCAGGATCTTGTATACTTCAATCAAATCACCCTCACCCCTCTAAACTCCAGTGGAAACAAGCACAGTCTGTCCAACCTTTTTTCATAAGACAGCTCACTCATTTCAGTTAACAATCTAGTAAACCTCCTTTGAACAGCCTCCAATGCATTTACATCCTTCCTTAAATAAGGAGACCAAAACTGCACACAGTATTCGAGGTGCGGTCTTAGCAATGCCCTGTATAACTGAAGCATAACATCCTTACTTTTATGTTCAATCCCTCTTGTAATAAAGGATAGCATCCCATTAGCCTTCTTAATTACATGCTGTACCTGCATACTAACTTTTTGTGACTCGTACTAGAATACTTAGATCCCTCTGCACCTCAGAATTATGTAGTTGTTCTCCATTTAAGTAGTACTCTGCTTTTTTGTTCTTCCTGTCAAAGTGAACAACTTCACATTTTCCCACATTAAACTCCATTTGCCAGATCTTTGCCCACTCACTCAACATATCGATATCCATCTGCAACCTCCTGATGTTTTCTTCACAACATACTTTCCTACCTATTTTTGTGTCATCTGCAAATTTAGCTACCATGTCTTCACTCCCCTCATCTAAGTCATTGATATAAATCGTAAAAAGTTGAGGCCCAGTATAGACCCCTGTAGGATGTCACTCATCACAAATTGCCAATCAGAAAAAGACCTTTTTATGCTTTCTGCTATCCAGCCAATCTTCTACCCATGCTAATATGTTACTCACTACACCATGAGCTTTCATTTTCTGTAATAACCTTCGATGTGGCACCTTATCAATGCCTTCTGGAAATCCAAGTACAGTACGTCTACAGGCTCCCCTTTATCCACTGTGCATGTTACTCCTTCAGAAAATTCCAATAAATTGGTTAAATATGTTTTTCCTTTCACAAAACCATGCTGACCCTTCCCTATTGCCTTGAGCTCTTCTAAGTGCCCAGCTATAATCCTTAATGATCGATTCTAAGAACTTGCCACGACAGACATCAAGCTAACTGGCCTCTAGTTTCTTGTTTTCTGCCTCCCTCCCTCCCTTCTTGAAGAGAGGGATTATATTTGCTACTTTCCATTCTGATGGAACATTTCCAGAATCTAGCAAATTTGAGAAAATTAACACTTGCGCATTGACTACCTCATAAGCCACCTCTTTTAAGACCCTAGGATGTAGTTCATAGGGACCTGGACACTTGCCAGCCCGCAGCTCCATCAATTTTCTCAGTAATAATTTCCCTAGTGATTTCAATTTCACCAAGTTCCTTTCTCCCTTTCACCTCTTGATTTGCAGCTATTACTGGAATGTTTTTTGTAGCCTCTCTAGTGAACACAGAAGCAAAATATTTGTTCTTTTCTTCTGCCATTTCCTTATTAACTCCCCACAGTCAATCTCTAGAGGACCAACACTCATTATACTTACTCTTTTCCTTTTTAAATACCTGTAGAAACTCTTGCTATCTGTTTTTACATTTCTAGCTAGCTTCCTCTCATACTCTAATTTCTTTCTCCTGATTAACCTTTTAGTCATCCTCTGCTGTTCTTTATATTCTGTCCAATCATCTGTCCTGCCATTCATCTTTGTGGAGTTGTATGCTTTTTCCTTAAGTTTGATGTATTCCTTAACATCTTTAGTTAACCACGGATGGTGGGTCCTCCCCTTAGAATTTTTCTTTATAGTAGGAATGTACTTATTCTGAATACTCTGAAATATCCCCTTAAATGTCTATCACTGCTTCTCTATTGATCTATCCTCTAGCCAAATTTCCCAGTTCACTTCAGCTAGCTCAGATTTCATCCCTACTTAGTTGCCTTTAATTATGTTTAAGATACTAGCCTTAGACCCACTCTTCTCCCTCACAAACAGGATGTAGAATTCAATCATGTTGTGGTCACTGCTACCAAGAGGTGCCTTTACTCTGAGATCATTAATTAATCCTGTCACATTATACAATACCAAATCTAATATAACTTGCTCTGTGGTTGGTTCCAGAACATGCTGCTCTACAAGACTAAATCGAAAACACTCTAAGAACTCCCCAACCAGGCTACTACTGTCAATCTGATTTTTCCAGTTTTTGTGTAGATTAAAATCACCCATGATTATTGCCGTCCCTTTATCACAAGCACACAATATTTTCTCATATCAAATACACTACACAATGTACAACATACTGGAATTGAAATGTTTCAGTTTTCACTGAATGGCTATTGTTTTCAGACACTGCTATTGAACAGTTTCAACTATTTGGTAAACTATTTATTTTTAAAACGCGCTTAGAATTTTCTTCCTCATTAAGCATATCCTGACTTGTCCCAATGGAGACAAAACTCTAAACTATGTTCATCACTGCAGCAGTCATCAAAGCTTAGTTTAATTTTTCTGAAAAGAATTCAGCTTCCATTGACCTTCTGTGAATGGCTGATAGCACAGAAGGAATTTATAGTTCACTGGGCCTTCAGAGGCAACTTCAACACCAGAATCAGTACTTGCAATGATAGAGGCTCTGAGTACCATCCTCAGAGTTTTTTTCCCTTCATTCTGTTTGCTATGCTGTCTTTCACACACCTGAAGTGATCTGTGGCGGGGAATTCCCAAAAACAATTGTAAATTTTCAATCAATCATTGCTACCAGTGCTCTGAAATTTGCCTTGTAATATAGAAGAAGAGTATGGTTTCACTCTGTGAAGAAGCATGAAAATGAATCAACTCAATGTCATTCCATAGCACAACATATTTAGTAAAGTAATGCATCAGTCTCAGATGGATTCAATTTGACATATAATTGTCCTGTATTATTGCTTTCTTGTTATTTTTCTTAACAAGTGAATTTGGGGCAAATAATTTTATTATAGCAGTTAGCAAGGCACTATTTGTTTGGTGCATTTTCATTCTATTGCCTCAGCTCCATTTATTTTGTTCTATCCTTTCAAGCTGTCAACATCAGGAAAAGTAATTTTATCTAAGAGTCTTCCCTCTTGTCATCAGGTAATAATCACTCAAAATCAGGCAGCGACAATATTGCCAAGAGGAAAATCTAGTTCACTGTCCCCTAACAGAGCTTAAGTTGTAATTTATTTTTATTGTGGTGGCTGATGTCGACTCTCACTCTGGAATTTGTGTTCCTAATACTGTAAATGTATTGCAGCAAAGTTTTACTGAACTATCAAAGAAGGAGCTGTTCCGTTGTGATAACCCTGGAGTAAAAGCGAGACAAATAACTTTTCTTCTTTTCAAATGTGATCGTTAAATTTAGTTAGACATTGAAATTGTTTCTTAAAACCATATTATTGATCTGTCTTTTCTTAGTTACAGTTGACAAGTGCTTCAGCATTAGTCTGCACCACCTGCACAAGACTCTGAAATAAACATCCATATCCAACATTACCATTCATTGATTCTGTTGACATGCTCAGCTAAACTTGCAATATCTGATATATTCAACATCCACTTTTCCCCAAAAAATATGTCAGTAAAAAAAGTTATTTAATTAATTCATTTAATCAAAGTAAGGGAAAGTCCTTAAAACTGATGGGACTTTTTCCATTTGTGAGGAGGAATGGCTTTTAGTGTAGTTGGTTCAATAGATTTGAAGAGAGACAGCATAGTGTATCATTTATGGTTCATATTCTCTGTGCTATCTACTTGGGAATATTTTAGCCTATGTTCATCTTAATGGGAGACTGAATAAATGTATAAGCTGTAACCAGTGATGAGAAGATTAAAACTTATTTCATAAGTTTTGCCTTGCTGCGAGTCAGAGCAGAGCAGACCTATAGGAGACAGTTGGGAGCTGAGGAGCCCCTATAAGTACAGACCGGAGTTTGAAGAGCAGTCTGCCTGGCTATGAGTCAGAACGAGGCGGACTTGCAGGAGACAGTCGGGAGCTGAGGAGCGTCTACAAATACAGGCCACAGATTGCAGAGCGGCCTACCTTGCTGGGAGACAGTCAGTGTGGAGCTGATCAGTGCCTATAAATACAGACAGAAGATTGCACAGTGGCATACCTTGCTAGGAGACAGTTGGAGTGCAGCTGAGCAGCGCCTACAAATACAAACCGGAGATTGCAGAGCGGCCTGCCTTGCTGGGAGACAGTCGGTGTGGAGCTGAGCCGTGCCTATAAATATAGACTGGAGTTTGCAGAGGGGCCTAACTTGCTGGGAGACAGTCGGAGTGAAGCTGAGCAGCGCCTACAAATACAGACCAGAGATTGCAGAGCGGCGTACCTTGCAGGGAGACAGTCGGAATGGAGATGAGCAGCGCCTATAAATACAGACCGGAGATTGCAGAGCGGCCTACCTTGCTGGGAGACCGTCGGAACGGAGCTGAGCAGCACCTACAAATACAGACTGGAGATTGCAGAGCGGCCTACCTTGCTGGGAGACAGTCGGTGTGGAGTGAGCAGCGCCTATAACTATAGACCGGAGATTGCAGAGGGGCCTAACTTGCTGGGAGACAGTCGGAGTGGAGCTGAGCAGCGCCTATAAATACAGACCGGAGATTGCAGAGCGGCCTACCTTGCTGGGAGACAGTCGGAGCAGAGCTGAGCAGTACCTATACATACAGAACGGAGATTGCAGAGCGGCCTACCTTGCTGGGAGACAGTCGGAGTGGAGCTGAGCAGCGCCTATAAATACAAACTGGAGATTGCACAGCAGCCTACCTTGCTGGGAGACAGTCGGACTGGACCTGAGCAGTGCCCATAAATACAGACTGGAGATTGCAGAGCGGCCTACCTTGCTGTGAAACAGTCAGAGTGGAACTGAGCGGTGCCTATAAATCCAGTCCGGAGATTGCAAAGTGGCCTACCTTGCTGGGAGACAGTCAGTGTGGAGCTGTGCAGTGCCCACAAATACAGACCGGAGATTGCAGAGTGGCCTACCTTGCTGGGAGACAGTTGGTGTGGAGCTGAGCAGCGCCTACAAGTACAGACCAGAGATTGCAGAGCGGCCTACCTTCCTGGGAGACAGTCGGTGTGGAGCTGAGCAGCGCCTATAAATACAGACTGGAGATTGCAGAGCAGCCTACCTTGCTGGGAGACAGTTGATGTGGAGCTGAGCAGCACTGATAAATACAGACCGGAGATTGCAGAGCGGCCTACCTTGCTGGGAGACAGTTGGAGTGGAGCTGAGCAGCGCCTATAAATACAGACCGAAGATTGCACAGCGGCCTACCTTGCTGGGAGACAGTCGGACTGGACCTGAGCAGCACCTATAAATACAGACTGGAGATTGCAAAGTGGTCTACCTTGCTGTGAAACAGTCAGAGTGGAACTGAGCGGTGCCTATAAATCCAGTCCGGAGATTGCAAAGTGGCCTACCTTGCTGGGAGACAGTCGGACTGGACCTGAGCAGCACCTATAAATACAGACTGGAGATTGCAAAGTGGCCTACCTTGCTGTGAAACAGTCAGAGTGGAACTGAGCGGTGCCTATAAATCCAGTCCGGAGATTGCAAAGTGGCCTACCTTGCTGGGAGACAGACAGTGTGGAGCTGTGCAGCACCCACAAATACAGACCGGAGATTGCAGAGTGGCCTACCTTGCTGTGAGACAGTCGGAGTGGAGCTGAGCAGCACATATAAATAGAGACCGATGGTTGCAGAATGGCCTACTTTGCTAGGAGACAGTCAGGGTGGAGCTGAGCAGTGCCTATAAATCCAAACTGGAGATTGCAGAGCGGCCTAGCTTGCTGTGAGACAGTCGGAGTGGAGCAGAGCAGCACCTATAAATACAGACCAAAGATTGCAGAGTGGTCAACCTTTCTGGGTGACAATCGGAGTGGAGCTGAGCAGCACCTATAAATACAGACCGGAGATAGCAGAGCGGCCTACCTTGCTGGGAGACAGTCAGAGTGTGAGCTGAGCAGTGCCTATAAATACAGACCGGAAACTGCAGAATGGCCTACCTTGCGTGGAGACAGTCAGAGCAGAGCAAAGCAGCGCCTATAAATACAGACCGGAGATTGCAGAGTGGCCTCTCTTGCTGGGAGACAGTCACAGCGGATCTGACCAGCGCCTATAAATATAGACCGGAGATTGCAGAGCAGCGTACCTTGCTGGGAGACAGTCGGAGCAAGGCTGAGTAGCGCCTATAAATCCAGACCGGAAATTGTAGTGCAGCCTACCTTTCTGGGAGACAGTCAGTGTGGAGCTGTGCAGCGCCTATACATACAGAACGGAGATTGCAGAGCGGCGTACTTTGCTGGGAAACAGTCAGAGTGGACCTGAGCAGCGCCTACAAGTACAGACCGGAGATTGCAGAGCGGCCTACCTTGCTGGGAGACAGTTGGAGTGGAGCTGAGCAGCGCATATAAATACAGACCGAAGATTGCACAGTGGCCTACCTTGCTGGGAGACAGTCGGACTGGACCTGAGCAGCGCCCATAAATACAGACTGGAGATTGCAGAGCGGCCTACCTTGCTGTGAAACAGTCAGAGTGGAACTGCGCGGTGCCTATAAATCCAGTCCGGAGATTGCAAAGTGGTCTACCTTCCTGGGAGACAGTCAGTGTGGAGCTGAGCAGCGCCTATAAATACAGACTGGAGATTGCAGAGCAGCCTACCTTGCTGGGAGACAGTCGGAGCGGAGCTGAGCAGCACCTATAAATCCAGACCGGAGATTGCAGAGCGGCCTACCTTGCTGTGAGACAGTCGGAGTGGAGCTGAGCAGCGCATATAAATACAGACCGGAGATTGCAGAGCGGCCTACCTTGCTGTGAGACAGTCGGAGTGGAGCTGAGCAGCGCATATAAATACAGACCGATGGTTGCAGAATGGCCTACTTTGCTAGGAGACAGTCAGGGTGGAGCTGAGCAGTGCCTATAAATCCAAACTGGAGATTGCAGAGCGGCCTAGCTTGCTGTGAGACAGTCGGAGTGGAGCAGAGCAGCGCATATAAATACAGACCGAAGATTGCAGAGCGGCCTACCTTGCTGGGAGACAGTCAGAGTGTGAGCTGAGCAGTGCCTATAAATACAGACCGGAGATTGCACAGCGGCCTACCTTGCTGGGAGACAGTCAGACTGGACCTGAGCAGCGCCCATAAGTACAGACTGGAGATTGCAGAGCGGCCTACCTTGCTCTGAGACAGTCAGAGTGGAGCTGAGCAGCACCTATAAATACAGACCAAAGATTGCAGAGTGGTCAACCTTTCTGGGTGACAGTCGGAGCGGAGCTGAGCAGCACCTATAAATACAGACCGGAGATAGCAGAGTGGCCTACCTTGCTGGGAGACAGTCAGAGTGTGAGCTGAGCAGTGCCTATAAATACAGACCGGAAACTGCAGAATGGCCTACCTTGCGTGGAGACAGTCAGAGCAGAGCAAAGCAGCGCCTATAAATACAGACCGGAGATTGCAGAGCAGCGTACCTTGCTGGGAGACAGTCGGAGCAAGGCTGAGTAGCGCCTATAAATCCAGACCGGAAATTGTAGTGCAGCCTACCTTGCTGGGAGACAGTCGGTGTGGAGCTGTGCAGCGCCTATACATACAGAACGGAGATTGCAGAGCGGCGTACTTTGCTGGGAAACAGTCAGGGTGGACCTGAGCAGCGCCTATAAATACAGACTGGAGATTGCAGAGCGGCCTACCTTCTTGGGAAACAGTCGGTGTGGACCTGAGCAGCCCGCTGTTTCACAGTTTCAGCTGCTGTGAGGCTGCAGTCTTTGAAAAAGAGAAATCGAAATTGTGACGACAAAGGAAGTCAGTAAGTTGATTGGCCGGCAAGTGCTCAGTCTAAGGGACAGTGTGTGAAAAACCAGCTTAGGACAGGCGAGTTCAGGTAGATCTATAAATAAAAAGAACTAAAACTTTAAAATAATAAACCAAAATTTGAAATCTTTAAAATTAAAATAAAACAATAAAGATAAAAAAGCATCAAAAATAAAGTAATTTAAACAAACGTCTAAAACACATACCTTTGTAGTTAAGAAGCATATAACTTTTAGCTGCCAGTGGTTCTAGCATTCAATAAACACAGTTAATTGTAGCATACATAGGAAGAAAGTAATTACAGTAAATTGACTTAGTAACATAAGTTAGAATTGCGGCACAGGTGTTATGTTGCAACTGTGAAATGAGGGAGCTTTTGGATGCCAAGGCAATCCACGGCAAATGCACCTGCAGGAAGTGTAAGCAGTATAGCTACAACACTACCATCTACCCGGCTTTGTGGAAAATTGGCCAGATACGTCCTGTACAATAAAAGCAGGACAAATCCAACCTGGCCAATTACCGCCCCATCAGTTTACTCTCGATCATCAGTAAAGTAATGGAAGGGGTCATCAACAGTGCTATCAAACAGCACTTACTTAGCAATAATCTGCTCACTGATGCCCAGTTTGGGTTCCACCGGGGCCACTCAGCTCCTAACCTCATTTCAGCCTTGGTTCAAACATGGACAAAAGAGCTGAACTCCTGAAGTGAGGTGAGAATGACTGCCCTTGACATAAAGGTAGCATTTGACCAAGTGTGGCATCAATGAGCCCTAGAAAAACTGGAGTCAATGTGAATCAGGGAGAAAACCGTCCGCTGTTTGGAGTCATACCTAGCACAAAGGAAGATAGTTGTGGTTGTTGGAGGTCAATCATCTCAGCTCCAGGACATCATGGCAGGAGCTCCTCAGGGTAGCGTCCTAGGCCCAGCTGCTTCATCAATGACTTTCCATCATAAGGTCAAAAGTGGGGATGTTCACTGATGATTGCACAATGTTCAGCACCATTCGCAACTTCTCAGATACTGAAGCAGTCCATGTCCAAATGCAGCTAGACCTGGACAATGTCCAGGCTTGGGCTGACAAGTGGCAAGTAACATTCGGACTACACAAATGTCAGGCAATGACCATCTCCAACAGAAGAGAATCCAATCATCGCCCCTTGATGTTCAATGTCATTACCATCACTAAATCCCCTGCTATCAACATGCTGGGGGTTGCCATTGACCAGAAACTGAACTGGACTAGCCTAATAAATACTGTGGCTACAAGAGCAGGTCAGAAGCTAGGAATCGTGTGACGAGTAACTCACCTCCTGACTCCCCAAAGCTTGTCCACCATCTACAAGGAACAAGTCAGGATTGTGATGGAATACACCCCACTTGCCTGGATGAGTGTAGCTCCTACAACACTAACGAAGCTGGACACCATTCAGGCCGAAGCAGTCCGCTTGATTGGCACCATATCCACAAACATTCACTACCTCCACTATCGACGCACAGTAGCAGCAGTGCGTACCATCTACAAGATGCACTGCAGAAATTCACCAAGGCTCCTTAGACAGCACCTTCCAAACCCATGAACACTAACACCTAGAAGAACAAGGGCAGCAGATAGATGGGAACACCACCACCTGTACGTTCCCCTCCAAGTCACCATCTGACTTGGAAATATATCACCATTCCTTCGCTGTCGATGGGTTAAAATCCTGGAACACCCTTCCTAACAGCACTGTGGGTGTGCCTACACCACGTCAACTGCAGCAGTTCAAGAAGGCAGCTCACCACCTCCTTCTCAAGGTCAAGTAAGAAGGACAATAAATGCTGGCCAAGCCAGTGAAGCCCATGTACCGTGAATGAATAAAAAAAGAGGATTGGGAGAAAGGTGCCGCAGAATAATCAAGCAGCAGCTTGAACTTGTCAGGTTCACAGAATCATAGCTTTGAGTCAACATCCTAGACCCCTCCATCAACCTCCCTGGGTATGTTCTGTTGCACCGGCAGGACAACTACCAGACATGGCAACACGGTGGTATAAATTCAGTAGGTAGTGGGCCTGGGGCCCCTCAACATTGTTTCTGGACCCCTTGAAGTCACATGGCATCAAGTCAAGCCCTGGTAAGGAATTCTCCTACTGATTATCACCAACTGTGTCCCGCCCCCCACCCCCCGCACACCACCACACCCCCATCCTCAACCGCCTCCGCCCCAACTGTTGAATCAGTAGGATATCATGTTGATCACCACTTGGAAGAGCCACTTAGGGTAGCCAGGACACAGAATGTACTCTCGGTGGGGGACTTTAATGCCTTTCATCAAGAGTGGCTCAGTAGCACCACTGCTGATGGAGCTGGCCAAGACCTGAAGGACATATCTGCCAGACAGAGTGTATGGCAGGTGGTGTGAAAACCAACATGAGGGATAAACCTACTTGACATCATTGTCTCTATTCTACCAGTCACAGATTTATCTGTTCATGAAAGTATCGGTATGAGTGACCAGCACTCAATCATTGCGGAGGCAAAGTCCCATCTTCACACTGACACCCTCCATCATGTTGTGTGACAGTACAACTGTGTAAAATGGGACAGATCTAACAGCTCAAAACTGGAAATCCTGATCAGCTGCGTCAGCATTTTAAACCACCAGAATCTGTAACATCATGCTCTGGCATATCCGTCACTCTACCATCACAATCAAGAGGATCAACCTGGTTCAATGAAAAGTACAAGGGAGCACACCAGGGGCAACACCAGTGTACCTAAAAATGAGCTGCTGACCTGGTGAAGCTACAACATGGGACTACATGCAAGCCAAACAGCAGGAAGCAGCATGTTGTAGGCAAACGATCCAAGTGATCCGTGTAGTAAAGCAACCCAACAACCAACGGATCTGATCAAAGTTCTGCAGTGCTCTCATATCCAATTATGAATGGTGGTGGAGTATTAAGTAACTATTAACAGGAGGAGGATGCACCAACAACATCCTCATACTAAATGATGGGGGTTCCCAGCACATCATTGTAAAAGGTAAGGCTGAAGCATTTACAACCATCTCCAGCCAGAAGAGTCAAGTGGAAGATTCATCTCTGCCTCCTCCTTCACCTTCATCCACTTTGATTCACTCCATGTGATTTTGGAACATGCCTGAGCGCACTGGATAGAGCAAAGGCTATGGGACTCTAAAACATCCTGGCTGTGGCGCTGAAGACATATGCTCCAAACGTAGCTGCAACTCTTGCCAATCTGTTCCAGGGCAGCCAGAACACTGGCATTTAGCCTACAAAGTCGAAAACTGCCCAAATATTTCCATCTTCAAAAAGCAGGACTAATTGAATCCAGACAATTACTGCCCCATCAGTCTACCTCAATCATCAGCAAAGTGATGGAAGTTGTTATCGACAGTACTATCAAAGGGTACTTCCTCATCAATAACCTGCTCATTGATGCTCAGTTTAGATTAGACCAGGACCACTTGACCGCAGTTCTCATTACAGCCTTGTTCCGAACATGGACAAAAGAGCTGAATCCCAGTGGTGAGGTGAGAGTGACTGCTCTTGATATCAAGGCAGCATTTGACTGAGTGTGACACCAAAGACCCTGAATAAAATTGAAATAAATGAGAATCAGAGGAGAATATTCCACTGTTGGAGTTGTACCTAGCACTAAGGAAGACAGTTATAGTTGATGCAGATCTATCATCTCAGTCCCAGAATTTTGCTGCAGGAGTTCTTCAGGGTAATTTTCTGGGCCCAACCATTTTCAACTTCTTCATCAAAGACTTCCCCAATCATAAGGTGAGGAGTGGAATGTTTGCTAATGATTCCACAGTGTTCAGTTCTATTTGCAATACCCCAGATAATGAAGCTGTCCATGCCTACATGCAGCAAGACCTGGACAGCATTCAGGCTTGAGCTAATAAATGGTAAGTAGCATTTGCACCACGCAAATGCCAGGCAATGACCATCTCCAATAAGAGAGAGTCTAATCATCTCCCCTTTACATGCAGCAGCACTACCATCGCCGAATGCTCCACCATTAACACCCAGGGGGCTACCATTGACCAGGAACTTAAGTGGACAAACCATATAAATATTTTGGCTACAAAATCAGGTCAGAGGCTGGGGATTCTGCCACAAGTAGCTTACTTCCTGACTCTCTGAAGCTTATCATCTACAAGGCACAAGAGTGTGATGGAATACTTTCCACTTGCCTGGATGAGTGCAGCCAACAACACTTAAGAAGCTTGACATCACCCAGGACAAAGCAGCCCTCTTGATGAACACCCCATGCACCACAATAAACATTCACTCCCTCCACCACCATGCACTCTATGACAGCAGTCTATACCATCTGCAAGATGCGTTGCAGCAACTTACCAAGGCATCTTCAACAACACCTGCCAAACTCATAATCGCTACCACCTAGAAGGACACAGGTAGCAGAAGCACAGGAACAGCTATCAGTAATTCCCCTCCAAGTCACAAAATGTGTTGACTTGGAACCCTATCGCCGTCCTTTCATTGTCGGTGAGTCAAAATCCTGGAACACCCAACCTAACAACATTGTGAGTATATCTATACCACACAGGCTGCAGCGGTTCAATAAGACAGCTCACCACCATTTTCTCAAGGGAATTTAGGGATTGATAATAAATGCTGATCTTGTCAGCGATGCCCACATGCCAAGAACAAATAAAAGAAAAAATAAGGAAGGAACTCACATTAAGAATTGCATATAAAACAAAAACAACTCTTGTTTGCAATCATCAGTTTTATTGGAAAGTGCTTGCTCCCACAATATGTAGGTTAGCAATGCTGTCAGTGTTAGCTGCTGGAAGATGAATTCCCTCAATCTCTTGTAACGTGCATTTCTTGTTCTAATTAAGAAGAATTGAACTAGAGCCTAATGTTTGCACTCTTATAAGCTTTTATTTACAGAGATAAACATTACAAACATGCCCCTTCAAACCCAACAGCCACAGTTTCAGTCTACTGCTAAATGTAGATGCACCAGTGAATCAATCCCCAGTTAATGTCCACCACCTGAATGCAATTAAACACCCAAGTAATATATAATTAACAATTCCTCCTATGACAAAATCTGGCTGAAAATATATATATTCCCAGCTGTCAGGATATAGACTTCAGTCAATGTGGACTTTTGAAAATTTACTTTATAAAGTGGTCAAAATGCTACCCGAGATGACTGCCATTAGTTAGGTGATTACTGTTTGTAATCTCTGCACAGGCGAAGAATTAATTCATGTCTGAACCTGCTTCTGGAAAGTTCTCAAAATGCAAATGGGTTTCCCAGGTGAAAATTGGCCACCCTCACCAGCTCGATGGGAGAGATTTAACAGATAATGGCTGCCAGACTTGTCAGGGCTGTGAGGATAGAAAATCAAATAAAGTCTTGGAGTGAGCTAATTGTAGCTGGTATGCTGATGGCTTATCAATCATTCACCCATTGTATATCAATCACCCCACCCAGCTCCAACCCATTATGTGGCAATGGGAGGCATTGAAACATGTTATCACATGATTTAAACTGGATGGAGATAACGGATCTTATTACTCCACAAAGGAACCCAGCAATGTAGTCTGAAATCAACAGGACATGACGGACAATCCCTCCATCCAGAAGAACAGAAGCCAACATAAAAGCCAGTCAACCCAGGTCTATAGAAACGAGTCTGTGGCATTGCAGAACTATGGAACAAACTCTGTGCAATGCCCTCTGCCAAATTGGAGTCAGACTCCTCTGTGTTCCTTGACAGTAACAGAAGGCAGCCTGACAGGCCAGCCAATACAATATGCATTCTCTTCAGCTTTCTCCTGTATGCCGCCCCATCGAGGTCCCCATCTAAGTCTTCTGAAGCAGAACTCATCTGTCACCAATCCTTCTGCATCTACAGAAATGTAGCCATAAACTCGTCTGGAAATTTAGAGACTTCCAACTCCCATTCATCTCCAGAGAATCCCGAGAGAGAACCTATCCAGGCCAATGATGTGTACTTCCTAAAGAACTGTTTATCCACATGATTTACTTTTATTATTTCTTTGCTCATAACCTAAACACTGATTTTTTTCTCTAGAATCCATAGTTACTTGTGTGTCTGTGTGCATGAGGAAGTGTGTGTGTTTTGTTGCATCTACATTTTGGATTGTTGTGTGAATCAACATTATCCTTTTCGATGATTGGCACAGGCAATCTGAGGGGGCATTGGTGTCATGGGAGGTGAGTAGGCATGGAGGTGGCATGGGCAATCTGAGAGATCAAGAGTGATCGGAGGGGTATGGAGGTGGCCTGGGGGCCTGCAGGGTCATGGAGGTGGCATGGGAAATCTGAGGGGCATGGGGAAGGGGGAGGGAGGGGCATGGAGGTGCCAATGATGTGGCATGAGGTGGGTGGGCCATGGAGTGCCATGGGCAATCTGAGGGGACATAGTTTGGCATGGGAGTTGAGTGGGGGTCAAACAGGTATGGGGGTGACATGTGACTACAAAAGCAGGTCAGAGGTTAGTAACTCACCTCCTGACTGCACAAAGCCTGCCAAAATCTACAAGGCACAAGTCAAGAGTGTGATGGAATATTCCCACTTGCCTGGATGAGTGCAGCTCCAACAACACTCAAAAAGCTTGACACTATCCAGAACAAAACAATCCACTTGATTGGCATGCCTCCCACAAACATTCACTCCCTCCACACCAATGCACAGTAGCAGCAGTGTGTACCACCTTCAAGATGCACTGCAGCATCTTCCAAGCCCATGACCACTACCAGCTAGGAGGACAAGGGCAGCAGATACATGGGAACACCACCACCTGGAAGTTCCCCTCTAAGCCACTCACCATTCAGACTTGAAAATATATCGTGGTTCCTTCACTGTCACTAGGTCAAAATCCTGGAACTCCCTCCCTTACAGCATTGTGGGTGTATCTACACGACATGGACTGTAGCAGTTCAAGAAGGCAACTCGCCACCACCTTCTCAAGGGAAATTAAGGATGGGCAATAAATGCTGGCCCAGCCAGCGAAGCCCACATCCCGAGAATGAATTTTTTAAAAAGGTGCACATGCAGCTGTAGGCGCCCATGAAAATGATGTTTGTCACTTGGGCCATGCAGGTAGAAGCCTCAACATTCTCTGCCCCAGAGGAATCATGGTAAACATGTTTAGTGCTGCTTGAAGTGGTGCTTTGAAAGTTAATTTTGCAGCTTGTGAGTATGAATTTATTTTCTGAATTAAAAAATACACTTTAAGTGTTGGGAGGAATTTCAAATTGCCGAATATAAGGACAGTTTTGCAATAGTTCATTTGTTCAATTTAGAGTTGTTGGGGGTGGAGTTGATGTGGCAGTTCGGTGCGGAAAAGTATATCAGAAATGCAGCCACATATTACCCTCAATTTTCTGATATTTCATTCAATAGAGCAAAGCACGCTCTCAGTAGTGTGGAGTCACAATATTATTCCACATATGAATCTAGCATGTTTATGCACATAATTGAACTACGCACATGATACAGTTTGGCATTCCAGTCGTAGTGAACACTGAAAATGGCAGGTGGTAAAATGATGCTGGGAAGCTACACTTTAGATAAAATGAGGTTTTATGCACTTCTGGTTTGATAGTGCAAGAAATATAAGGCAACACATGCCAAGCCAGAATTAATAGAAGGACAAAATATTGAACAAAAATGCAAATAAATGCTTAAGATTTTCAAACCTTGACTCATGTACAAGCTAAAAATTGGAGCAGCTTTGAAGTATAAGAAATACACAACAAGTTTAAAAATCCTCATTACGCTGTTCTGTTGCGGGAAAACCGACATGGAAAAAGTTCTTCACACTGCTTTCACCTAACACTTGGCCTCATCCCATAACAAGAGCTGGTGCCTGCAGCTAAATTGGCACAAGGTCATCTACCATCTACCGAGCATTGCCATCGAGTCTTGGGGCAGAATTATGCCCTTGTCGGGCAGGCTTGGCAGAGGCGAGTGGGAGCGGCTGCGAAATGGACCACTGCCCACGATTGGACCGTAACCATGATTTCATGCTGACAGGCCAGTTAAGACCCGGGGAGGCTGCCCTTGTTGGAGTTGCTGCAAGGACATGGCTGCAAACACAGATGTAGACACCAGGTAGGAAGTGAGGTCGGTTGGGCACTTGCCCCCCCCTCCGTTTTTCAGATGAGTGCCTCGCTGCCCTTCTGGAGGAGATGTCTGCCCGAAGGGACACCCTTATCCCCAGAGATGGGAGGAGCAGGCCCCGCACCCATGACGTGGTGCAGTGCACCTGGGTGCAGTGCCGGAAGAGGTTTAATGACCTGCTGCACTCAGGAAGGGTGAGTACCGTGTTGGCATGTGTCAGTGTATTGAGGTGTTTTGGGCTGGCTGTCCCCCCATGGAGCTCAGGGGTGTGAGAGTCTGAGTGCCAACTGTCAATGACGCCAGAGCTGGCCATGGGGGTGAGCCCTGGCTGCTTGGACTGATGTGCCTTGAGGCTCGAGGGTCACGACCCGGATGTGCCCTGCAAGGTGTTTCTCAGGTGGTGTTGGCCAGGCTGCAATGGTGCTGCAGGTAGAGAGTGGACTAATCAATGCTCCTCTGTCCTTTCAGGAGAAGACATCCCATAATAATATTGAGAGGCTGTGGACTGGCAGAGGACCCCCAAACCTCCTCATCCTCTCCAGATATGAGCAGGAGGCCTTGGGGCTCAAGAGGCGCCAGGCACCTCAGTTAACCGGCTGTGGAGAGGCTGGGGTGTCAGACGAAGGTAAGAGTGCAGTGCACAGAGGTGAGAGTTTCAGATGGTCTCATCATTGATGGGAGCCTTCAGACTGGATTCCTCTTTGATCATTGAAAGACGTTGGCACCATGATGCAGATCCCCATTGTCACACAAAGCCTGGCATGCACAGTGACAGTGTGATGACTTAAACTAATGACATGTCTCTTCTTCCTTAGAACTGCCACCAAGCAGCCAATTGCAGAGCCTCCAGGAGCTACTCTTGACACCGGAAAACCACTACGCTCCAGAAGCATCTGCGTCACTCCCACTCTCTGAAGCAGGCACCAGCGCAGATACTAGCACCTCGGTGGGCATTAGGTCGGCGGCTACTATCTCGGTGCACATTCGTGAGGACACTTTGCACTCGTTGAAGTGTAGGCGGAGGCAGACAATGCCCAGGGTGCCAGCAGGCAGAGAACTGCTGCAAACAAGGATGATGCTCAGTCAAAGCTGATGATGAGACTCTGGAGCCGTCCATTAGGCAGCAGATGCTGGATGACCATCGAGGTGTGCAGGAGGATCTGGTGGAGATCCATGAGGTTATGGGGGCCATGGTCTCTGTTGTGGAAGAGTCCCTGTGGAGCATGAGTACTGCGTTGACCTCATGGCTGAACGCATTGCCTCCTCCATTGAGAAAGTGGCAACTCTCATGGAGAGGCTGCTCCAGGAACAGAATCAGGGTTCCTGGGATTGCGCTCGGACCTGCAAGCCCTCACACAGGTCTCAGGTGGTCAGTGTCCTTGTGTGAGATGAATGAGGCACCCAGTATCCCAGCTAGGTACCTGTCCATCTATGGTGAGCAGGGAGGTCCAGAGCGACCTGACGTTGGCACACGAGCTGACTATTGTCTGTGCAGGCTCCTCTCAGGGCACGCTGGATGACGGCAGCAACCCCTCCGCCCCTCTGCCAGTGACCATGGCATCTGATGAGGCAGCGGTGACTGGGGAGATGCCAGATGTGGCACTGGCTACTTCCTTCCAGGCGGGGCCAGCACAGGCTCCATTGGTCAGAGGATGACCGCCAAGGTCATAAGGCCAACAAGACAGCAGTGTTAGCAGGCTGCCTCCAATGCCGGTGCCAGCAAGGGGGGAGTACCTAGACATAGCACCCGTAAACACAAGTTTAAAGCACTATAAGCACAAGAGGGACTAGTCATGGGTGATCTTTTGTTCTCCCACTTTTATCCTTTTTTTTAGTGGTGTGACCGTCAACACCTGATATTGTTCTGTTCGTAATGTGTGAGTGCAAACATTATATTACATTTGCTTTTGTGCTATTGACCTGGGTATGCTTCATTTGTTTTGTAGGTTCAGGGTACACCAATATATAATGCTGGATGTGGGTGGCTCAAAACTTTATTGCACAGGCACTGAGTGTATCTTGGGGGTAAAGGAAAGGGTCATTTCTGAGATCCAGGATGGTGGCGGCAGCCATGGCATGAGGTGGTAGTGCTTATTTGGCAGCCTAGCTGAAGGAGCATTGGATCAAAGTATCCCTGGTGTCCCTGCCTCTCTGGAGGTTACCGAGGTCTAGCTCCACACCCATAGCATTCTCCTCACCATTTTCCTCTTCTGACTCACTACTAGATTCATCCTCTGTGGCCTGTGAAGCTGCGTCAAGATCCTCTTCCTCCAGTGGGTCCCCCCTTGCCAGTGCCAGATTGTGGAGGGTGCAACATGCACCCACTATCAGTGACACCTGCTCTGGGGGGTATGGCAGTGCTCCCCTGAATGGCCCAGGCATCGGAAGTACATCTTGAGAAGACCTGTGGTTCTCTCTACCACCGCCCTTGTGGAGGCATGACTCCTGTTATAATGCTGCTCTACCTTTGTTCTTGGGTGGCGGAGAGGCGTCATGAGCCACCTTTTCAACGGATAGCCTTTGTCACCCAGCAGCCATCCATCCAGTTGGGCTGGAGCACTGAAGAGCCTTGGCACCTGGGAGTGTCTCAGGATGTAAGCGTCATGGCTTGGTACTTTGCATAGACTTGTAGAATCTGCGTCCTGTAGTCAAACACTATCTGCACGTTCATCAAGTGAAATCCCTTCCTGTTGACAAAGGCACCTAGCTGACCCGCTGGCACCTTGAAGGCCACATGTGTGCAGTCGATTGTACCTTGTATGCAGGGGAACCCAGCAATGAAATGTTTTCATGGAGTAGAAAGAATGTGATTCCACTTGTAGGGAAAAAGAAAACTAACGGCCAACAATATAAGATAAGCACCAAGAAATCACAAAGGGAATTCAGAAGAAGCTTTTTTGCCTTGAGAGTGGTAAGCTGTGGAAGTCGATACCATAGGGAGTGATGTGATGAATAGTATAGGTGCCTTTAAGGGGAGGCTAGATAAGCATATGAGGGAGAAAAGCAATAGAGATTATGCTAATAGGGTTAAATGAAGAAGGATGGACAGATCCTCTAGGGGACCATAAACTCATGGACTGCTTGAGCTAAATATTCTATGTAATTCTATGATTACCATTTGACTCCTCATTTTGGGGGTCTTCATTAGGCCTAAAATAAGGTCAATGCCTGCTTTCAGCAGAGATGCTGTGAAGCCTATCAAGGTGTTTCTGGCAAGATCCCTGTGGCAGCTTAGGAACTTCTCACAAGATGCTTTGTATTGCAGCTGGAGTGGAGGGATGGACAGGCAGAAATGCCTCCCAGATTGGCATGTTTGCTAAGTTCAAATGGGACTCCCAGTGGATCCAAATTCTTCCCCAAATTCAGACCTGCTGCCCCTGTGCCATATCTCCACTATATTTTTACCTAGTGTGCGGGCAGAATTTCTTGCCCCATTCATGGAAGGTTTTATGTACTTTTTCTCTGTTTACTGCAGAGATTAATGGGCAATTTTACGGGTGAGGGATTGGTGTGCCGGGGGCAGAGAGGAACGGAATACTGTCCTGCCCTCTGCAGTGTGAGGCCAGGGAGACTTTAACTCCTGGCTTGTTCCACAAGATCAGAATTAATCTTCTGCCTGAACCTGGTAGAAGGAGTTGTGGCAAGTGGGCATGAGCTGGTTTTTGGGCAGCAGGAGACAGTTACAGGGACTCCAGTCAATCCCCTTAACTACAATGTGCTTGAGAAGTGGCATTAGAGGGTGGCTCAAAGGGGGAGGGTTCCCTAGTGCAGGAAAGGCCCAAGATTTCGTTGTGGAGCCGAGAGAAGCACCCCAGTTCTCCTGACCCACAAAGAAACAGGCAAAAAATGCAAAGAATTTACCTTCAGGCCTCTGCTGGGCTTGAGTTACTCTCCCTGAATGTTTTGACTTTGCGAGGAAGTTTTGAGGCTTTTCCAGTGCAAGTTTGGAGCTCAGGCTGCAGTTGGGCCCCGATGATGGTATCAGTGCCTGATGTGGTTGAAGGCAAACATTTGGATCTCCCAGACATGAAGAGAGAATTAAAAATGGCCAGAGCTGTTGCAGGATTTGATCAGGGCACAGTAGATTCTCAAATATCTTTATTTCCCTTAAATATAAAAACATTTCCAAACATTTTGGATTTTTGTTTCATTTTTATACCTTACATTACCATCAATTTTCTTCAATCACCATTAACCACTGCCATTATGGTTTGCTCTGAATCTTTTATTTCATATGAACAGAAGCGTGATTTTACAAATTTAGATGGTGGATCAGGGATATAAAAATGTTAACTGATGCTCCCAGAGTCTTTTTTAATGACAAATAATGGCCCCTTTTATTACATTATATTATCATATAGAATGATAATTGGTAAGGAATTAAAGGACAGTAATTTAACTGAGCAATTCAGATTAAGTCTTAAATTGCAAGAACAGAGCTCAAGTGGCTTCTGAAAATTATTATCAACTGCTTCTAGCGCTCTCTTACTGACAGCAAAAATATCACTGTTACAGGATTCTCAGGCCCACTTGTCAGGTATTAAAATACTTTCATTTTTATTTACAACGATGAGGAAAATGTTTTAACTTTGAATGATGGGCGATTAAACCTGGGCAAACCAATGTTGCATCTGCTACCAGGAGGCCCAAGAATGCTGTAAGATGGATTCCTCTTGATTCCTGATTCCTCTAGATTCTTGACTGACATTAAAGGCTATGAAGGTAGTCAGGAAAGTAAAGAGTTCAGGCCACAATCAGATCAGCCATGGATCTTATTAAATGGCAGAGTAGGGTGGAGGGGCCGAATGGCCTACTCCTGCTCCTGATTGGTATGTTCAAACATTTGTATAATGAAACATGGGAGAATGATGTTTTATTTTCTCTCTAACTGATGGATAAAATTAATGAATGGAATTATAGAAGAATACTATTTTGAAATGCATAGCTTTAAAATCTACCATTTTAAGAAGTCATAAATTAGAGAGGAAATTAGGCAATATCCTGATTATATTAAATAATTACATCCCATGCTGAGGCAATTTGTTAGATATTCCTCTTCCTTTTTGCTGGTAAAGAAGAAACTTGCACACATATAGCATTTTATTTCCTTATTCAGTTCCAAATACAATGGATAGCTTTTCTGTAATAAAAGCAAAATACTGCGGATGCTGGAAATCTAGAACAAAATCAAAAATTCCTTGAAAAACTCAGCAGGTCTGACAGCATCTGTGGGGAGGAATACAGTTGATTTTTCGAGTCCGTATGACTCTTCATCAGAACTAAGCTATATAGAAATGAGATGAAATATAAGCTGGTAGAAAAGGGTGGGACAGGAGATCTCGATAGGGGTCCAAGAAGAGATTGCCAAAGGTGTCATAGACCAAAGGACAAAGGGGTGTTGACGGTGGTGATATTATCTAAAGGATGTGCTAATGGGGTCATTGAGGGAAGCAAGCTAGTGATAGATGGCCCTAGTGAGTGTAGGGTGGGGGAAGGGATTGAAATGGGCTAAAAGGTGGAAATGAAACAATGCATTGAAATAAATTTAAAAATAGAAGGGAAAAGAAAAAAATATAGTTGTAAAAAATTTATAAATTATTGGAAAAGGGGGATCGGAAATGGGGTGGGGATGGAGGAGAGAGTTCATGATCTGAAATTGTTGAACTCATTATTAATTCTGGAAGACTGTAAAGTGCCTAATCGGAAGATGAGGTGCTGTTCCTCCAGTTTGCGTTGAGCTTCATTGGAACATTGCAGCAGGCCAAGGACGGACATGTGGGCGTGAGAGCAGGGTGGAGTGTTGAAATGGCAAGCGGCAGGGAGGTCTTGGTCATGCTTGCGGACAGACCGAAGGTGTTCTGCAAAGCAATCACCCAGTCTGCGTTTGGTCTCTCCAATGTAGAGGAGACCGCATTGAGAGCAGCGAATGCAGTAGACTAATTTGAGGGAAGTGCAAGTAAAGTGCTGCTTCCCTTGAAAGGAATGTTTGGGCCCTTGGATGGTGAGGAGGGGGCAAGTAAAGGGGCAGGTGTTGTACCTTCTGTGGTTGCATGGGAACCTTTCTTTCAGATGCAAAGGAACGTGAGCTCCAACAACTCATCAACACCAATGTCCATCCAGGACCCACCACCCTTGCCCATCCCTCTGTCCCCATCCCGTCTTCCAATCCCAGCCCCGGCCGTGTATTCACCATACCATCTGACCTTACCTCTCTGATGCTGAATGTTCGGTGCTCAGCAAAGGACTTGGTTTCATACCCTTATGCCCTCACCTCAATGAATTTCGGGCTCAGCACGATGCTGAACTCTTCTTCCGCCTCTTTCGTCTTCGTGCTCACTGCTTTGGACAGGAGTCCTCTCGCCGTTCAACGGATCCTTTCACCCGCCTCCAATATTCTCCTCCACCTGGACCCCTCCCTCTGAATTTTTACCTGCTCTTGATCTTTTCATTGAGAACTGTCAGCGTGACATCAGTCTTCTCAATTTCCCTGCTCCTCTCACCCATTCTAACCTGTCTCTTTCTGAACTTGCTGCACGCTGTTCTCTCAGCTCCAACCCTGACATTGTCATCAAACCCACTGACAAGGGTGATACTGTTGTTGTCTGGCGCACTGACCTCTACCTCTCAGAGACTGAATGTCAACTCGCAAACACTTCCTCCTACCTCCCCCTGGACCATGACCCCACCACTGAACATCAAGCCATTGTTTCCAGGACTGTCACTGACCTAATCTCCTCTGGAGATCTTCCCTCCAAAGTTTCCAATCTCATAGTCTCCCAACCTCAGATGGCCCGCTTCTACCCCCTACCCAAAATCCACAAACAGGACTGTCCTGGCAGACCGATCGTGTCAGCCTGCTCTTGCCCCATGGAACTCATTTCTTGCTTTCTTGACTCCATTCTCCCTCCCCTTGTCCAGTCTCTGCCCACCTCCATCCATGATTCCTGTCATGCCCTACATCATATCAACAATTTCCAGTTCCCTGGCCCCAACCACCTCCACTTCACTATGGACGTCCAATCCCTCTACACCTCCATCCCCCACTGGGATGGTCTGAGGGCTCTCCACTTCTTCGTCGAACAGAGGCCCAAACAATCCCCATCCACCACTACTCTCCTCCGTCTGGCTGAACTTGTTCTTTCACTGAACAATTTCTCCTTAAACTCCTCTCACTTCCTCCAAATAAATGGTGTGGCTATGGGTACCCGCATGGGCCCCAGTTAAGCCTATCTCTTTATGGGATATGTGGAACATTCCTTGTTCCAGTCCTACTCCTGACCCTCCCACAACTCTTTCTCCTGTACATCGATGACTGCTTTGGTGCCGCTTTATGCTCTCGTCTGGATCTGGAAAAATTTATTAATTTTGCTTCAAATTTCCACCCCTCCATCATTTTCACGTGGTCCATCACTAACACTTCCTTTCCCTTCCTTGACCTATCAGTCTTAATTTCTGGTGATAGACTGTCCACCAATGTTTATTTGTAAGTCAACCGACTCCCACAGCTACCTCGACTACAGCTCCTCACACCCTGCTTCCTGTAAGGACTCCATCCCATTCTCTCAGTTCCTTCACCTCCATCGTATTTGTTCTGATGATGCCACTTTCCAAAACAGTTCCTCTGACATGTCTTCCTTCTTCCTTAACTGAGGTTTTCCACCCGTGGTGGTTGACAGGGCCCTCAACCGTGTCCGGCCCATCTCCCGCGCATCCATCCTCACACCTTCCTCTCCCTCCCAGAACCATGATAGGGTCCCCTTTGTCCTTACTTATCACCCCACCAGCCTCTGCATTCAAAGGATCATCCTTCGCCATTTCCGCCCACTCCAGCTTGATGCCACCACCAAACACATCTTCCCTTCAACCTCCTGGTGGCTTTCTGTAGGGATCATTCCCCCCGTGACACCCTGGTCCATTCATCCATCACCCCCTCCACCTCAACTCCCTTCCATGGCACCTTCCCAAGCAACCGCAGAAGGTACAACACCTGCCAAGTATGATCCAGTCCTTCACTTGGCATTTCAACACACCACCTTACTCTCATGCCCACATGTCCGTCCTTGGCCTGCTGCAATGTTCCAGTGAAACTCAACGCAAACTGGAGGAACAGCACCTCATCTTCTGACTAGGCACTTTACAGTCTTCCAGACTTAATATTAAGTTCAACAATTTCAGATTATGAACTCTGTCCTCCATCCCCACCCCCTTTCCAATCCCCCTTTTTCCAATAATTTATAACTATAATTTATATATTTTACAACTATATTTTTTTCTTTTCCCTCCTATTTTTAAATTTATTTCAATGTATTGTTTCATCTCCACCTCTTAGCCCATTTCAATCTCTTCCCCTTAACCCACCCGCACAGGGCCATCTGCCACTAGCTTGCTTCCCTTAATGATCCCATTAGCACATCCTTTAGATAATATCACCACTGTCAACACCCCTTTGTCCTTTTGTCTATGACATTTTTGGCAGTCTCTTCTTGGCCTTCGCCTATCACTGGCCCCCTATCGAGTTCTCCTGTCCCTCTCCCTTCTACCAGCTTATATTTCATCTCATTTCTATATATCTTAGTTCTGATGAAAGCGACAGGGAGCTGAAGGCTCCCCAAGCTCTCAGTAACTCAACAAAGATGCTAAGCTTGGACATATTGATTGGAATTTTATGGCCCTGATACAGTGGGGATGGGTCTGTAAAATTTGGTGAGCCATTCTAAACTCCATTGACTTTGGCCGGACTGTAAAATCCTGCTGGCATAAAATTCCACCCCTTCCTTTTGTTTGCAGAGAACAGGTGCCAGCATAGCAACTGTAAATGAGCCACATTATGAGCTCAACTGATTATCCACATTGGTGTTAAAGTAGCTATTAGTGCACGCAGGATTGTTCTGCAAGTGCTGCCCAATCGCGGAATTCCAACTAACAGTAGACATTTTGTTTTGGGTTTTTCCAGCACAGGCTGGTTGACTACAGTCTGTACTCTGCCTATTACAAACAACCGAAGGAATATGCTGTTTGATTCAATCAGCCAATTGCTGGGATTACAGCCTACGTCCCAATAACAGGATGCTGCCACCAGTCCAAAAAGACATTCTGCCCTTCACACAGCTGAGCAATGTCATGCATGAATTTCAGTGCCAGGAAATCTTGTGTTTGTCCTGCAAGACGAAAAGCTCCAGCAACATGTCTGTCTTTTCAGCAATGTTGAAGTTCTGTGCTACCAAGCAATTGCACTTTAGCTCTATTAATTTTGCAACAGGGCGATTTGAAACAAAATCAGGTACTGAGCTGTTTTGCGTGGAAAAGCAATTTTCCCAAGAAGAGAAATTTGCTGTCTGAGATGGAATATTTTATTGCAATGTGAAATAAATAACAGTATTGCTTCTATAAATTTCAGTGCAGTTAGGAGAAACATATTTTGAAGTAATTTCTGTTAAAAGCTTGAATAATATGCTGCACAGTGCCTCCCAAAAGGGTGCCACCAGAGGCAGTTCCCATCTTTAAACCCCATACCTGCTTTGGGGTCAAGGCTACTGTTATAGAGTGGATCTTACAGTCTTGGTAGACACATTCAATTTTATTTACAAGACAGCAACAGCAAATACATTTGTGCATCCAACTACATAACTAAAAAGAACTCTCCCCTAGAGTTTCCCCGTGCTGCTAACTCATTGGTTTACACAGATCAAGTGATCTTACAACACAGGGTTATTCTTAATCTACAGTCCTATGTTTATCAGAGCTATAATTACTACAGCTATGCAACTCATGGGTGCTCACTTGGCAATTACTGTGGGGGATGGGAAGATTGGCAACTACTTTGCTGCACCAGATAATGCAATTGTGCACCTACACTGTTGCCCTGACATCCCAATGAATTGACACACAGATGCAAGCTTCCATCATTGTGCTGTTTACTTATTATCAGTGAGATAATGCACAAATGGTCACATTCTACCATCATTTTCTTGAGCTCCACCACAGCAATGGGAGTCACCACTGGAGGAAGATGATGATGCTGATGAATAAGGAGGAGAGGGGAAGAGAAGGAGGAAAAAGAAGAGTTGTGGAGGTTTTTCTCCCTTGTTATGTATGGAAATGATGATAATTAAGAGGAGGTTGAAAAACAGCCCACACACAATTGCTAACTGCCACATGCAGCTCCATCTTCCTTTGCCCCAACCCCCTCCAAGTTAACACTTGCAATACTTGCTTCCTCTTAGCCAGGCACCAGTTCAGAGATGTTTGATGTGGATTGGGTGGAATTTGATAGTACCAAAGAGGAATTGGCACCATATGTTTCACAGAGCAAGGGAATGAGAAGCGTCAGAGGATTTTCCCCCTTCCCGGAGAGGTTGAGGAAGAGGCTGCTTATGGCTTTGTTGTTCTGGAACCCAGAATTCATGGCTGCTCACCATGAAAAGAATGGTTGATGAACATCTTACTTAAATGTAGGTGCTGAGGACAATCTTCCAGGATCTGAGGGAACTGGGAGAATTGACTGTCTAGTCAACTGGCTTTTTTTTGCAATAATATAATCAAAGCTTTGGCTTTATTTCAGGCAGAGATGCAGCAAGTGATAGTTGCCTTGAAAATTGCAGCAGATCCCCAACTAAAAGACAGTCAAGGGAAAGTAAGACCCTCTCTCTCTGTGGAAACACAAATTTCTGCTGCCAGCAGGGGACAGATTGCAACACAGCCTGGATTGCAGTTTCTGAATTGTAGTGACTGCTGTATCTCAGGGCTTTCAGGATCTGACAGCTGCCATTAGCCAAGACATTCTGCTGATCATTGGAGCCACAAAGCCAGGGCCCAGTGGAATAGCAGAGGCTGGTGACTGATTGCTTGACTCTGCCATCTGTCAGAACAGTAGCACGAATTAATTCTCTGGCCTGCCTCTGCACAGCACCACACTAGGTGAGACCAAGTTGTCTAGAAACACCCTACAGAGATACTGCCAACAGCAGCTTCATGTCAGCTGCCATGAGCTGAGGGCCACCTCAGGCACATGACATTGCTACACAGCATGAGTGGCCAAACATCTCTTGCAATCTTGGCAGTCAGGTGGTACTTAGAAGAAGGACAAGTATAGGTGAAACAACCTGAAGAGAAGAACAGTGAACAGTTATTGCATTAAAACAGACTCTGCACAAAGGTATGCTTTGCTGTTCTGGTAATTACAATCATACAGGAAAGGAAGCAGTCTTTTCCTGTTAACTTTTACACTCAGCGTAATTATTATTAGCAAAGTCATGTTGGGACAATGAAGATCATACAGTAGGGTAGATATTGATTTGAGGGAATATTTTCTTACTTGTAAGTTGAGGCACAGAAGGTGATAGCAATTCCGGAGACCCTATCTGATGCATACTGCAGACCCCCACCTATCCAGTCCAGGTAGTGGATGTGTGCTTTCAACACTCCAATAATATACTCAATCAGCAGTCTTTATCTGCCCTGTTTTTATCACTCTTCTGCTTCTGTATGGGATAGTTGGATTGATGAGTTCAAGAAGTGTGCTGTGGCACCCAGTATCCATCTGCTGATGTGGTTTTCTGCCTTAAAGTGGTCATGAAGGACAGAATGCCACAGGGTGAAGATATTGTGGCAATTTCCTGCACACCTGCCATTTACATCTTAAGACTGGTGTCACTGAACATTTATGAAATGGAACCCCTTCCTGGTCACATAGGTGAGAGAAGTCCATTTACAGCAAAATGGTATGTACACATCCCTGCACCTTTCATGTAAGGTGGCTATCAGCAATGGCATTCTGTGACTTGATCAAACCAGAAATTCCATAGAACTGTTTGGTTCTTTGGTACCAAAGTTTGTGAAGTAGGCCAGTCTGCTATAAATAGCATTGGTGATTGGTCACATGCAAACTTTGCACAAATTTCCTGAGGAAGCCTCAAAACAGTAAATAAAAATGGTGATGGTGATCACCTATTTGAAAGAGTGATGGTATGTGGTCTGCCATAGAGGTGCTCTCTAGTCACAGAGCTCCGCAGAGAGAGCTATGGCTGTCTATAATTTTTATTTGATGGGCAGAGGTATAATTTCTAGTAGACTGGCTTGTTGGCTCTCATTTTCTCTTTGAGAAGCAGGCTGTTTCAATCACTTGCAGTTTTGAGTATCAAGTCAAAAAAATAGAAGAAACATTTTCAAATTTGTGAAATCATAAACCAACTTTTACAAGCTCTTCTTTGCAACCATGTTCACGGGCTCCTCCCTCCTCCTTCCTCCCTTCTGCCTCGCTCAGGTTATATATGTGTATCTTTTGGGCCTATCTAACTTACCACAAATACAGTAGTGGATAAACTGAGGAAATCAGCATCAGTAAGGGCCCAGGCAGTGCAGATAGCAAAGACTCAGTGGGGCTAATTCTGACTATGGGCAATAGTATAAGAAAGGGAAAGAAAGAGATGCTAAATGGGATTGATTTTGAACAGATCTAGCAACTTGAGTCTGGGCATCCGTGAGGCACTGTGGGCCATCAGTAGCAGAATTGTACTCAACCACGATCTGCAACCTCATGGCCCGGCATATCCCCCAATCTACCATTGCCATCAAGACAGGGGATCAACTCTGATTCAATGAAGAGTGCAGGAGGGTGTGCCAGGAGTAGCAGCAGGCATTCCTAAAAATGAGTTGTAAATCTGGTGAAGCTATAACACAGGACTACTTGTATGCCAAACAGCATAAGCAGCAAGTGATCGATAGAGCTAAGCGATCCCATAACCAATGGATCAGATCTAAGCTCTGTCGTCCTGCCACATCCAGTCATGAATTGTGGTGGACAATTAAACAACTCACTGGAGGAGGAGGCTCCACAAACATCCCCATCCTCAGTGATGGAGGATGCCCAGCGCACCAGTGCAAAAGCTAAGGCTGAAGCATTTGCTATAACCTTCAGCTAGAAGTGCTGAGTGGATGGTCCATCTCGGCCTCCTCCGGATGTTCCCAGCATCACAGATGCCAGCCTTCAGTCAATTTCATTCATTCCATGTGATATCAAGAAACGTCTGAAGGCACCGGATGGTGCAAAGGCTATGGGACCTGACAATATTCTGGCAATAGTACTAAAGACTTGTGCTCCACAACTTCCGCGCCCCTAGCCAAGTTGTTCCAGTACACCCACAACACTGGCATCTCCCCGACTATGTGGAAATTTGTCAAGGTATATCCTGTACAAAAAAAGCAGGACAAATCTAATCCAGCCAATTACTGCCTCATCAGTCTACTCTTGATCATCAGTAAAGTATGGAAGGGGTTGTCAACAGTGCTATCAAATGGCATTTGATTAACAATAACCTCACTGACACCCAGTTTGGGTTCCACCAGGGCCACTCAGCTCTTGACCTCTTACAGCCTTGGCTCAAACATGGACAAAAGAGCTGAACTCCCGAGGTGAATCGAGAATGACTGCCCTTGACGTCAAGGCTGCATTTGTGTGTGACATCAAGGAGCCCTAGAAAAACTGGAGTCAATGGGAATCAGGGGAAAAACTCTCCACTGGTTGGAGTCATACCTAGCACAAAGGAAGATGGTTGTGGTTGTTGGAGGTCAGTCATCTCAGCTCCAGGGCTACATGGCAGGAGTTCCTCAGGGTACTGTCCTCGGCCTAGCCATCTTGAGTTGCTTCATTAATGACTTTCCTTCCATCATAAGGTCAGAAGTGGGGATGTTCGCTGATGATTGCACAATGTTCAGCACCATTCACGATTCCTCAGATATTGAAGCAGTCTATGTCCAAATGCAGCAAGACATGGACAATATCCAGGCTTGGGCTGACAAGTGGCAAGTAACATTCATACCACACAAGCGCCAGGCAATGACCATCTTCAACAAGAGAGAATCCAACAATTGCCCCTTGATGTTCAATGGCATTACCATCACTGACTGCCCCACTGTCAACATCCTGGGGGTTACCATTGACCAAATACTGAACTGGATTGGCCATATAAATAATGTGGTTATAAGAACACGTCAGAGGCTAGGAATCCTGTGATGAGTAACTCATCTCCTGACTCCCCAAAGCCTGTCCATCATCCACAAGGCACAAGACAGGATTGTGATGGAATACTCCCCACTTGCCTGGATGAGTGCAGCTCCAACAACATTCAAGAAACTTGACGCCATCCAGAACAAAGTAGCCTGCTTGATTGGCACCACACCCACAAACAATCACCACCGATTAACAGTAGCTGCAATGTGTATCATCTACAAGATACACTACAGCAACTCTCCAAGTCTGCTTAGACAACACCTTCCAAACCCACAATCACCACCATCTAAAGGACAAGAGAGCAGATAGATGGGAACACTGCCACCTGGAAGTTCCCCTCCAAGTCACTCACTGTCCTGACTTGGAAATATATCGCCGTTCCTTCACTGTCGCTGGGTCAAAATCCTGGGACCCTCTTCCTAACAGCACTGTGGGTGTACCTACACCACATGGACTGCAGCAATTCAAGAAGGCAGCTCATCACCACCTTCTCAAGGGCAACGAGGTATGGGCAATAAATGCTGGCCCAGGCAGCAAAGCCCACATCCTGTGAATGTATAAAAAAAAGTTGAACTGCACTTGTTACATCTCTCCTCATATTTATTGTAATGAAATCCCCTTGGGCTGATTGTGGGAAGGCATAAAAAGAATGAGGAAATTCAGGGGATGTATATTAAAGTTACAGATGTAGCAGAAGTGACATGCGCCAAATTTTCTTACAAAAACTGTTCCAGAAACGTAAGATAGAATTTTCTGCCTGTCGGGCGGGCGGTGTGGGAGTGGGCGTGGGCGGATGCGGACTTGATTGCTGCCCACAATTGGGGCCGCGCCCCCATTTTACATGGGCCAGCCAAGTAAGACTTGCCCAGCGTGAATCGCAGCTCCCAAGGACAGCAGAGTGGGCGAGTGGCGGCGGGACTGCAATGACCGAGGGGTCCAATGGCGACCCGGTGGCCTGTTTTAAAAAGCTGCTGCAGCCTTTCAAAGGCTGCGAATCATGGCCAGTGGAAAGGCTTCCCAGAGTGCTGCTGGTGAGCAGGCCAGGCAGGAGGGTAGGGCAGGGGGGCACTGTTACCATCGATTTTCTGACAAATGACTTGCTGCCCTCCTCGAGGAGGTGGCAGCACAGCGGGAGGTCCTTGTATCCCAGGACGGGAGGAGGAGTCCCCCCCCGCCATGACAAAACGTGCCTGGGAGGAGGTGGCAGAGGTGAGCTCCCGCAATGTGATGCGGCACACCTGGATCCAGTGCCCCAAGTGCTTCAATGACCTGTTGTGCTCAGGAAGGGCGAGTACCATGTTGGCATTGGTCACTTAACCCAGCAGGTAGGCTCCCTCCACCTGCCCACCCACCCCACCCCACATTTCTGAGTGTAGTGACCGCATTGAATCATTGATGGCATGTGTCCTGGGTGGGCCAGCAGGTATTGCCCATGTTGAGGTCACCCTGAGAGGATGGTGAAGAGATGGATTCTGCCCCCACAGCAAGTGGTACACTGAGACCCACATGACTGTTTTGGAGGCAACCTGGAGGAGCTGCATCTAGACGCAGAGCTGGAACTCCAGGACATGTCAAAGTCAGGGTGATGATATGCTGGGAGGGGAGCTTCAAGATGGTGTTGGAACTGATCAATCTGCTGTCCTCTGCACTCCACGTACTTGCGCCTCCTTGCGGAGGGTTAGACTGTGTAGTGCCTAATGTAGGTAGCATTTGGCCAATGAAGTGGAGGGGGGAACAGGCCTAACATCTTTGTGTGAGTGCTCGGCAGCAGTGGAGTGAGGAGGCACAGGAGCCCTGCAATGTCCCACTTTGGGTTGGGCCGTCCGTGGAGAGAATCCAGGTACAAGTTGCACTAATCAACGTTCTTCTCTCCTTTTCAGGAGAAGAATACACATAATGCCACCGAGCGGGTGAGGACTGGCAGCGGGCTGGCCCAGTTGGCGATTTTCAGCCACTTCTAGCAGGAGGCCCTAGATTTGGAGAGGTGCCATGCGCCCAGATCCACGGGTGTTGGTGAGTCTGGGGTGCCACAGGCAGGTATGTGTGCCCAGCAGTGGGGTCATCATTGTTCCCCCAAAAGCCATGGTAGTGCTGAATGTTCAGTGATTGAAGTTTGCAACAATGGCTTGACCATTGCTTATGGAAGGATGAGCGCATAATGATCTGGGGGACAGGGATGCACTTTGTCATTGTCTCCACATTAACTGATCCAATGTCCTTTTCTTCCTTTCAGCATCAGTGGTGCTGGGCCGGGAGGGGGAGCAGCAGGGACCTGAGGTCCCTGAAGTGATGGACTCACCAGCGTCACACCATCTCTGCCAGGGAGCAGCACAGATACTAGCACCTCGGTAGGAATTAGAACATCGGCTAGTGTCCTGGGCATAATGGTTAGGGCACTTCACAGTCGCTGCAAGAGCTGGCAGAGACAGAGAGTGCCCATGCCCAGTCAGAGGACTGCAGGGGACCAGGCACATTCTTGGTCGGTGCCTGATGATGTGCCTCTAGAGTCGTCCGTGATACAGCCAACACAGGAAATGCGGCACGGTGTGCGGGAGCACCTGGTGGAGGTACATGCTTGGCTTGGTGTCCGTGGTGGAGGAGTCTACGTGGACTATCACTAATAAAATGAGCCTCATGGCCGAGCACCATGCGTCCTCCATGAAAAGAGTGGTGACTCTCATGGAGAGGCTCCTCCAGGAGACTAATCAGAGCTTCCTGGGGATGTGCTCTGACCAGCAAGCCCTCACATCAGCATTGACCTCAGCTGGTCAGTGCCAGTGTGGGAGATGGTCTGGGCACCAAGTTTCCCAGCTTAGTGCCCATCCATCCAGGTGAGCAGGGAGGTCCGAAGTGATCTCATGTCAGTGCAGCAGATGCCTGTCAACTCTGCGGGCTCCTCTCAGGGCACTCCAGATGAGGGTGGCAGCTCCTACACCCCTCTGGTAGTGACTTTTGCATCCGATGAGGCTGCGACGACTCGGGAGATGCCAGCTGTGGAACTGGCAGATCCCTCCCAGGCAGGGCCAGCACAAGCTCCAAGGACCAGAGGACAGCCGCCAAGGTCATCGAGACCAGCAGGACAGCACAGTGAGCAGGCTGTCTCAGATGCCATTCCCAGTGAGGGGGCAGCACCAAGACGTAGCGTCCGAAAATATAAACATAAGGCACCATAGGTGCACCATGGGTTTATCACTGGTGCTTTTGTGTTGGCCCGCAATGAGGTCTTTATTAGTTGGTGTGATTTTTAACACCTTTGTCATTTTGTTTTCTTAAGTTCCTTTGGATGTAATATTAAATTCAGACATGTCACCATGGCTGAGGGTGCCTCTTTTCTTCTGCAGGTGGATGGTTTCCAATAATGTTATGAGTGATTTGTGGGACATTCAGCTTTATTAATAAGGCCCTTAGTTAATGTTCCTATCCAGGCAGATTTTGCACTTAGGTATCCAGTATGGAGCCTGCATCCCAGGCTTGTCCTGGATGTCCATATGTGGTGTGCTCGTTCAATATTTGACAGAGCACACTCGTGACCCACTGAGCTCTCTTATCCTGCCCGTGGGTGAGGTTTATATAAATGTGTCCTACCCACCTGCCCGTTGTGCCCATGCACCTACCTGAAGATCGCATGGGCGCAGTTAATTAATGGCGGGTGTGCATCGGATATCATCGCCCGCCTGCCCAATGAAATATCGCGATGGCGCGCAGTGACGTCGGGACGTTCGCCCATCGTCACCGCGCATCATTTTACGCATCGGCGTGTGGGTCCCAGCTCTATAAGCCAACGGGAAAATTCTGCCCATGGAAACACAGAAGCAGGAGTAGGTCATTCGGCCCTTCGAGTCTGCTCCACCATTAGATATGATCATGGCTGATCCTCTATCTCAATGCTGTACTCCAGCTTTCTCCATGTACCCCTAGTGTGCTTCTGCACCAAAGCAACAAGGAAGGCCATTAGTTTTTATATTTCAATGTACATTGTTGTTTTGTTTCCATTTTACACCAATGGAGCTGTCACCTTTTTATTTTACTTTTGCTCTTACATTGAATTATTTTGTCAGTAAAAAAAGAAATAAAATAATTTAAAATGAGTCAACAGCTGCTTGAAGAAAAGAAATCAAATAGTAGTGAATTACTCATATATACAGGAATTTGAAGGATTATGCCCCTGAGCTGTTGATTTTAGTAAGTGTGGAACATATTGAACAGTCTGTTATCTGTCATTGCTGACATTTTTTAAGGTGAAAGTTCTCCTAACCAATATTAGGAAGGGCTACCAAGGATCTGGTTCCACATGACCAATGACCCTTTCAATGACTGGTTGGAATTCTGGTAGTTGCAACTGGTTTTTAAAATAATTAAAGAATTTTTTTTTAGTTTAACTATAGTATTTAACTTATAACATGATGAAGGGAATTTTGTTTTTGTTGCTCTTTATTAGCAATAGTGTAAAGAATTCTTCTATTTAGTATTGTTAATGAAATTGTAAAAGCATTCTTTTCGAACTCTTTGGTTAGAAATAGTATACACAGGAAATGTTCCTGTATGTTTTGAATCAGTCTAGCACATTGGCCTGAATTTTACTGGTCCCTGGGGCTGTTGGGAAAGGAGGAGAGAGGGGCCAGTAATGTAGGAAGGAGCCATGCCAGGATGGTCCGACTTTCAGAATTGAGGCCTCTAGTTGGGTTCACTAAGTGGGGGCCGTCAGAATTTTGCCAGCAGTGGGAAGGCCTTGGATGGTCTGGCTACCCACCACCGCCACCCTGCCCCCACCACGTTTCCCCCCGACATTGGGTGGGGAGGTCTCTAGCTTCACTGGTAGAGCCCCCCTGAGGCAGCCGGGGGTCATGACCCAATCAGGAGGCTTTGCGCAGAGGGCCATCCCTGCAGTGCCAATGATCTCTCTGGAGGTGTTTCTCCTCTAAATGTGGGATTTTTTGCCCCCGGCCATTCTGACTTTGTTATTCCTACTTACCCGTATTTGTCTACATTTGTACCTCCAGTTTAGGTGGCCTCAAGGTCCCTGACCTGCCTCAGCAGCCACCGCCTCTTCCAGTGGCCCCGATGGGGCTTCAGAACTGTCGGCCTTCTGTTTGTGATGGCAGCATCAAGAGCATACCATCTCCCCCCACTCCCCACACACCCCCTACCCCCCACCCCAGCACTCTCCGTGGCTCTGTCGCCCTTAATTGGACAGCAGGCCCAGTGGTGGCCAATTAGGAGGCTGCCTCCAGTGGAATCACTGAGCCAGTCCCGGGGTTGGCAAGTGCAGGCCCAGGGACCCCACTTGATTCCGACATCAGTGTCCTGATTCTGTAATAAAATTCAGCCCATTGAGGCCAGAGGAAATTTTGGCCCTCATTCTCTGACATATAAAAGCTCCCCATAGGTATGATCTTTGTAGCATGTCAAATTCAAGAAAAGTCCCACGAACAGAATAAGGACCTCTATATGGTGTTTTTTGACCTGACCAAAACTTTTGACACAGTAAACCAGGAAGGCCTGTGAAAGTTACTGTATAAATATGAAACATCAGGTTGCAGGACAAAATCCCCAAAACTTGCAAAGTCCTGCAAAATTGTCATCAAGAGCAGGTTCATCAGAGCTCAGCTTTGCTGGGTTGTTCATATGGTTCATGTGGAGGATTCCCGCATACCAAAGGTAGTATTCTACAGCCAGCTGAGCATGGGAACCCGCACCACAGGGTGTCCCAAACTTTGATATGAAGACAATCTGAAAGCCAATCTCAGAGCTTGCAAGCTGGATTCCAATACACGGGAAAAAACAACCTTGGACAGACCCAAATGGAGAAATCTCTGTCATCAAGCGATTTCGATATTTGAGGAGAACAGATTCAAGTTCCTTGAGGACAAGTGAGTGTGGTGCAATATGCAGTACTTGCAATTGGTTATGCAAATCAAGATTTAGTCTAATGTCAGACACGAGACAACATCAACCAAACCGTTTTTTTGTTTGCTGAACACGACAATTGAAGCAATAGGAAAATCCATCAAAAGCTGTCTCTATGAGTATTTTCCTTATAGATGTACTGCATTTTAAACATTGATTGCCCCTGTTTAAAGTAAAGGCCAAGATTTCCCCCCATACAGCAAATCAATAACATACATTGTGAATTTCATATTTTAGGGTCATGGGCCAGAATTTTACATCCTGCGGATGGGCGATTGCCTGGCCGATCTAGCCATGAAATAGTGTGAGATAACATTGGGTGAGCGTGCTGACGTCATCGTGCGATATTTCACTCGGCGGGCGCATGCAGCAGTCGGAAGCGCACCTACTGACAATTAAGCAGACAATGCTCACTAAGGAGGCAATTGGAAGTGAATTTTTGTGGCCTATCCACTTTTACAGTTGGCGGACAGGCCAATTGGCCAGGCAGCCATTACATTTTTGCTCAAACCTCGATCCAGGGTGGGATGAAATCTCCGTGGGGAAATAAAATAAAAAGAGATATCTGGGGACGGTTTTTTTATTAAGTTTGCTTTCAGGTGCTTGATTGTGCTGCATGAACATATTTTGCAACACTTCTGTTGTTTTATTTATTCTGTGGAGGTCTGCAGTTTCCTGAGGCAGCTGTCTGTCTGCAGGGAGATCACAGGAAGCGCTGAACAGTACCTGTGGTGACATCAGCGCCAGTCCTCTTCCTGCTCCCACCAGCAGTGCTGAGACTTTCCCAGTGCACGTTTCACACTGGCTGGCCATTAATTGGCCACCCAGCACAAAATTGCAGTCGGGGGCCCATTTCCCATCAGATCTGACCCGGCGATCACATGTACCTGACGAGTGAAAAATTCAGGCTCATATTTTCCTGCATTTCTAATTAGAATGTGCAATGGGGCACAGTGATGAATCAGAAGCAGTGTGGACAATGCCCAACAATGTCTAAAACCTGAGACACTTGTTGATACCCCGCTGAGCAAATTCTCTAGTGACAATATGGGCAACAGGGCCATATCACTTACTGACAAAGTGCCATCTTCAGTATCTTTCTATAGAAGTAGAGTTAAAAATTACCCTCCAGGATCATCATTACCTTTCTGTAGTTAAAAGATCTTCATGCTCTGTAGTATGCCATCAAATTCATTGAGATTGGTACGTTCTGGATTTGTTTGTAATGTTCAGAGATTCATGAAGGAGAATTTGGGATTGAGAATGGAATTCCCATGCCTATGTTCTGCTGATTGCTTTGGCTGAAACCTAAATATTTGCGGGAAGCATCAGTTGGGAGTTGCCAAAGACTTCAATGTTTGATGAACTGCATTGACTGGTTCCCTAATCTTAGGGCAGGATTTTCCAGTCCCGCCAGGGTGGCCATCATGGCGGGTGGGATGGGAAAATGTGGAGAAAAGCCAAAAGTCAGTTTGCCGCTGGCGTAAAAATAGATTGTGATTTTCCGCTCCTGACTTTCATGGAGGCTCGGGCAGTTCGCCGCACCTTGTCGGGAACCGCGTTTGCATTCAATTACTTGTCATAAATATTCATTAAAAAGCCAGCTCTCCAGAACCACACTGCCCACGCTCCTGCCACATTGGCAGCAAATTAAAACAGCCTGATTCACAACCGAACAGAAGTGATGTGCACCCGGCAGGCAGCACTTCATTCATGACCTTGAGGTGTGTTCACCTGTCTTTCATTGTGCTGCACTCATGGCTGCTCTGACTCTGTTTCAAGGCTACGCAGGCAAGACCAGCGAGAACTCAAGGTGGGGAGGGGTGGGGGACAGAGCCAAGGCTTACTATGCGAGACCAACAGGAAGGCGGGGGCAGCAGGAAAGTGCTGGAGGGCAAAGGCTTGGCTGGGGGGTGGGGGCAGTTGCTGAGACAGACAGTGGTAAAGGAAGGGGCTGGAGGGCCTTTGACTGTGGGGGGGGGCTTGACTGGGGAAGAGAGCACAGGGACACCTGACTGTGGGGGGGGCCAAGGACTGGGGAAGACAGCACAGGGACACCTGACTAGGAGGAGGGTGGTGAGATGGTGGAAATTAGTGCAGCCCAGAGAGAAATAGGTAGTCGGGGCCACAAAGCATAGTCAGTCCTGTGGATCTTCGCCACAATTTATAGGGCTGTGCTTGGCACGTCTGTCCTGATCCCATGGCCAGAGGGGTGTCTCTGTAATCACAGTACAATGGACCTCAAGATGGGGAGGGCTCAGGTCTACACGGGGCATCGGGACATCAACGTCGAATTGTTCAGTGGGGAAGACAGGGATATCAATGACTATAACGATGGGATTAAGGATGAGAGGGGGAGGGAGGAGAGTGATCGGAGTGAAGGAAACCTGCACATGATGCTTCTCCTGCACGATGGCAATGCCAACTTAGGGAATATGAACATACAAAATAGGAACAGGAGTAGGCCATTCAGCCCCTTGAGCCTGCTCCACCATTCATAAGGGGAGGTGATGGTGTAGTGGTATTGTCATTCGACTAGTAATTCAGAGACCCAGGTTAATGCCCTGGGGACCCAGGTTTGAATCCAGCCTTGGCAGATGGTGGAATTTGAATTCAATAAAAATCTTGAATTAAAAGTCTAATGATTACCATAAAACTATTGCCAATTGTTGTAAAAGCCCACATGGTTCACTAATCTGTCGGTCCTTACTTGGTCGGGCCTACATGTGACTCCAGACCCACAGCAATGTGGTTGACTCTGAAGTGCCCTCTGAAATGGCCTAGCATACAAAGTCACAAAAAAGGAATGAAACCAGATGGACCACCTAGCATCGACCTAGGCACCAGAAATGACAATGGCAGTCACAGCCTTGTTGATCCTGCAAAGTCCACCTTATTAATATCTGGGGGCTGGCACCAAAATTGGGAGAGTTGTCTCACAGGCTAGTCAAGCAACAGCCTGGCATAGTCATCTTCACAGAATCATACCTTACAGATAATGTCCCCGACTCCACCATCACCATCCCTGGGTATGTCCTAATCCACCAGCAGGACAGACCCAGCAGAGGTGGTGACACAGTAGTATACAGTCGGGAGGGAGTTACCCTGGGAGTCCTCAACATTGACTCCGGACCCCATGAAGTCTCATGGCATTAGGTCAAACATGGGCAAGGAAACCTCCTGCTAATTACTATGTACCGCCCTCCCTCAGCTGATGAATCAGTGCTCCTCCATGTTGAACACCACCTGGGGGAAGCACTGAGGGTGGCAAGGGCAGACAATGTACTCTTGGTGGGGGACTTCAATGTCCATCACCCAGAGTGGCTTTGTAATACCACTACTGACCAAGCTGGCTAAGTTCTAAATGACATAGCTGCTAGACTGGGTCTGCGGGCGGGTGGTGAGGAAACAAAACATGAGGGAAAAACATATTTGACCTCAGCCTCATCAATCTGCCTGCCACATATGCACCAGTCCATGACACCATTGGTAGGAGAGACCACTGCACAGCCATTGTGAAGATGAACTCCCACCTTTACATTGAGGATATCCTCCACCATACTAAATGGGATAGATTTCAAACAGATCTAGCAACTCAAGACTGGGCATCCATGAGGCACTGTGGGCCATCAGGAGCAGCAGAATTGTACTCAACCACAATCTGTAACCTCATGGCCCAGCATATCTCCCACTCTACCATTACCATCAAGCCAGGGGATCAACCCTGGTTCAATAAAGAATGCAGGAGGGCATGCCAGGAGCAGAACTAGGCATACCTAAAAATGAGGTGTCAACCTGGTGAAGCTATAACACAGGACTACTTGTATGCCAAACAGCATAAGCAGCAAGTGATAGACAGAGCTAAGCGATCCCACAACCAACAGATCAGATCTAAGCTCTGCTGTCCTGCCACATCAAGTCATGAATTATGGTGGACAATTAAACAACTCACTGGAGGAGGAGTCTCCACAAACATCCCCATCCTCAATGATGGAGGAGCCCAGCACAGTAGTGCAAAAGATAAGGCTGAGGCATTCACAACAATCTTCAGCCAGAAGTTCCGAGTGGATGATCCATCTCGGCCTCTTCCGTAAGTCCCCAGCATCAGAGATGCCAGTCTTCAGCCAATTTGATTCACTCGACATGATATCAAGAAATGGCCGAAGGCACTGGATACTGCAAAGGCTATGGGCACTGACAATATTCCAGCAATAATACTGAAGACTTGTGCTCCAGAACTTGCCACACACCTAGCCAAGCTGTTCCAGTACAACTACAACACTGGCATCTACCTGGCTATGTAGAAAATTGCCCAGGTATGTCCTGTACACAAAAAGCAGGACAAATCCAACCCGGCCAATTACTGCCCCATTAGTCTACTCTCCATCATCAGTAAAGTGATGCAAAGGGTCAGCAACAGTGCTGTGAAGCGACACTTGCTTAGTAATAACCTGCTCACTGACGCTTAGTTTGGGTTCCACCAAGTTCACTCAGCTCCTAACCTCATTACAGCTTTGGTTCAAACATGGACAAAATAGTTGAACACCTGAGGTAAGGTGAAAGTTACTGCCCTTGACATCAAGGCAGCATTTGACCGAGTGTGGTATCAAGGAGCCCTAGCTGGCAGTTTAAGATTTTGAAGGCCCCCTCCCCCACAAAACCCTTGTAACATGAGTGCAAGTTGGGACTGCCGTGTAGTCCTAAGGATACAGTCTGACAGTGCCCTGACTGAGGCTTCAGTCACCTGGCAGAACTCAGTCAGATCTAAGCCCCTGTCAAAACTCTGTCATGCCTGTGTTGCTTGGTCGGTGGGAGGGGGGAGGGGGGAGGGGTGTAGAGGCAGTGGTTTGGAGGCTGGGTGCCCTGCCTTTGATCCAGAAGGCTGCAATAGCACCCTAAGGGACCAAGTGGGGATGTAATGGCTGGGATGAAAATGACCCATGGGCTTCACAATGATTCCCTAGCAAGCGACTGGAAGGCGATAATTGCAGGCTTATGTTCATTCATGTTACTATTCAATGTTTCCACAGACACAAGCACGAGGGCCTCTTTGGTGGAACAGGCAACTTTGTGTTCATCCCGGCAATCAGGCAACCAAGAAGGAAGAGAAGAAAAACCTGTCACCGCTGGGCTGAGGGGAGAGCCTGACCCTGATGAATATGGGCCAGCGGAACCCCCTCAAGAGCCAGAAGCTGACACTGACTGAGCCATTGAGCAGAGGCATCTTGCAAGACAAAGGGTGTACAGAAAACTCATCTCATTCCTCCAGATGAGTGAGAGACAGCGCTGTGGATACCTTTGCATGACTAGGGATGTGGTGGCTCACACCTGCCACAATCTCTGGGAGGAGTTGGTGCAGCAGGGGCTGGGAGACCATCCACTGCCAGTGGCCCTAAAAATGACCACCGCTCTGAACTTCTTCATGAGTGGCTCATTCCAGGGCTCCACAGGGGAATCTGTGGGATTTCTCAAGCAACTGCTCTCAAGAGCATCCGAGAGATTACCAATGCCCTACTTAGCAAAATGCACATAAGGTCCAGTTCTCCCTGGATGAAGCCAGCCAGGATGTCAGAGCAGTGGGATTTGCAGCTACCTCCAGATTCCCACGGGTGCAGGTGGCCATCAACTGCAATCATGTGGCTTTAAGAGCTCCCTGGCAACAGCCACTACAATTCACTAACAGAAAAGTGTTCCACTCACTAAATGTGCCGCAGGTCTGTAACAACCAGAAGCAGATTATGCAGGTATGTGCGAGATACCCTGCAAGCTCCCATGACTTGTACATCTTGCATCATCCCAGCTGCCATAGATATTCAAGAGCCCTCAGTGCATTCAAAGTTGGCTCCTCAGTGACAAAGGCTACCCATAAAAGATGTGGTTGATGATGCCTGTTCAGTGGCCACAAAGTACCTCAGAGGAGAGGTCCCACACTGCTCATTCTGCAACATGCACATTGATTGAGCAGACCATTGGCATATTGAATATGCATTTTTGATGTCTGGACAGGTCAGCTGGCTCTCTCCAGTACTCTCCCCAGAGGGTATCATGCATCAGCGTGGTTTGCTGCGCTATACACAACCTGGCGCTCCAATGTCTTGCCAGAATGGAAGATGGAGGAGCTGCAAATCTCCTCTGATGATGAGGACATTGAGAGAACTGAGCTTGATAAGGATGAGGAAGCTATGGCTACACAGGAAGAGCGTATAATATGGGCCAGGTGAGGCAGGTGTGCACGTGACATACTTATATCCACCAGGTTCCAGGAGGATGATGACAAATAGCTCTTACAAGCCTCTTTGACCAGTGGTCTCCATGCTGGGTCCAAAGTACCAGCTTGGTTGCGATCCTCATCAGGTCAATGCATTACATTCACCTCCAAATGATGGGCTACAATCTTGCATCATGACGTCCTCATCCTTGGAAGGCAAGGCAGCCTCTGCAGCATGTAGCCTTTCTGTTATGGAATAATAACTCCTACAGGATGTTTTGTGAGCAGAGTGGACATGGTGCAGCTTCTTTAAGCATCTCAAGGCAATCTTTGTCTGTAACTCCTCAATTTTATTAACTATACTCCGTGCATTCACATACATGCAGTGTAACCCTGATTTAGACTTCATGACCTGCTCCCTTACTCCGACTCCATCTATTAATTCACTATTCTCTATTTTAGTGCTATCTTCCTCTCCCATCATACCGTGCACCCTGGTATTACTTTCTAATATTCTCTCCTGGCTCCCACATCCCTGATGAGTGAGTTTAAACCTCCATAACAGCGTTAGCAAAATACCCTGCAAGGAACCTAGTCCCAGCTCTGTTCAGAAGCAACCCGTCTGGCTTGTACAGGTGCCAACTCCCCCAGGGCCAGTCCCAGTGTTCCAGGAATCTAAAACCCACTCTCCTGCACCATCTTTCCAGCCACAAGTTCATCTGTCTTATCTTCCTATTTCTATACTCACTTGTAAGTGGCACTGGGAATAATCCAGAGATTACTACTTCAGAGGTCCTGCTTGCTTATTTTCTACCTGGCTCCCTAAATTCTGATTGCAGGACCACATCCCCCTTCCTACCCATGTCATTAGTACCAATGTGGACCATGACCTCTGGTTGTTGGCCCTCCCCGACATGAATGTCAAGCAGCCGTTCTGTGACATCCTTGACCATAGCACCAGGGAGGCAACAAACCACCCCAGAGTCATGTTGACTACCGCAGAAACACCTGTCTGTTCCCCTAACTAAAGAATCCCCTATCAGTACTGCCCCTCTGCTCTTCTTCCTCCCCTCCTGTACAGCTAGGCCACCCATGGTGCCACCGGCTTGGTTCTTGCTGCACCCCTCCAAGGATCAACGCCCTCACCGATATCCAGAATAGAAAACCAGTTAGTAAGTGGGACCTCTGGGGACTCCCGCTTGTTTCTGTTGGGTTGCCTAGTGGTCACGCATTCCCTTTCTGCCTGTTTGTCCCTAACTTGTGGTGTGACCACCTCTCAGAATGTGCTTTCCATGTAGTTCTCTGCCTCTTGTCAACGTTCGACTGCCTATGGCAGCCTTCAAGAGGCAGGAGTAGTAATACAGTCCTCAGTGCTCTCATGGCAGTATGCCTGCAGTCTGGCAAGGTGACTCATGGAGGACAATTATCACTCAGTGGTTCTCGCCTTCATGTGTGAATTCGATTCTGAATCCGCACTGAGGTTTGTCCGCACTGGCAATCACTCAGGTAAGACAAGAGTTCAGGCCTCATCATCATACTCAGTCACCAGCATTAGATATATCTTCAGGACGCAGTCATCTGTGACTCTCAGTAATGGATGCAAGGCTACACTTCAGCTCACCTTTTAATGGACCGCGAAACCTTCAGGAGCAGCATAATCTGATATCTGTCAGGCACTCATGATCATGCCTCTGTTTGGAGTCTCCCAATGTCCTGTGCTGCCTAGCCATCTGTGGGGCTGCAAATGCTGAGACTCCATCTAGGCTTTAAGGATCCAAATTGCTGATAATAAAGAGCGCTCATCAGAAGTATTAGAGCTCGCTTTGTTCCGATTTGAGACCTCCACAATTTAATGGCGTGGGGGCTGGCCCTGAGGGACTGGCTGCTGGTGGGCCTCTTCTTTTTGCTGCTGGTGCCTGGCAATGGGAGAGAAGAGACAATGAACAGAATTTTCCCAGAATTGCACTAAGTGCGGTAGCAGGCGGGTAAAATGGAGACCTACCCGCTGACGAAAATGCTGGGTTTTCATACCATATCGTCCTACGCCCGCCTCATTATTTATGCACTCCAGCAAAACATGCCATTTCCATGGCAGATGGGCTCTCTTTACCTGCTTGCTATCACCCCGCTGTTGCATCACACCAGCCGCCATCTTTAAAAGGCAGCCGGCAGCAAAGTGGTCATCACCACCAGCTCACCACCGCTGCCCGGGAGTCATGGCCTGAAAAGAGAAAAAGACTGTAGCCCCCCACTTCAACGACGGGTCCCTCGAGCAACTGCTGGATGCCGTGGAGGCTGGACAGGATGTGCTCTACCCCCACTCTGGCCGCAGGATGGGTAGCAATGTCACCTACTCGGCTTGGGAGGCGGTGGCAGCAGTGGTCAGTGCAAATATCCTGCAGAGGAGGACAGCCACCCAGTACTGAAAAAGGCTGAATGATCCCAGTTCCGCCAGCGTAAGACACTCTTTTCATCACTCCCAACTCACACACCCACAAAGCCATCACACATCCACAGGGCCCACACTCACTGCCAGTGCAAGGGACATCACCATTCACTCTTTCACACACACCATCATTGTCCTCAGCCCGTCCATGGGACCACGCACCAGCCACATAGGCCTGGCATACTTATCATCTGGCCCAGCAGGCATTCTGATACACTCTCCCCATCTCTATCCATGCAGGTCAAACTGGGTCACAACAGGGGGGAAAGGTTGCAGACTGGTGGAGGGATGCCGAAGATCAAAGTTCTGACAGAATTCGAAAACAGAGCCATCCAGCTGGCCGGTGATGACTGGGATCGGTCCTGTGCTGACGGTGAGGCTGGCATTGCTCTACCAAGTGAGGATCCAGCAGTGCAACATCCATCAGGCAACCATGCCATGAGTGATGTGTCCTCTTTCACAGGCCATTGCTATGCACTAATTATCTCTCCTTGCTTTCACAGGCACATCTGCCAAACAGCGTACAGAGTCCTTGATGCAGAGCCTCCAATCAAGCTCCAAAGAAACCTCTGAAGAGGAATCTGGAGGCAACCTTCCTGAAGACCTGTCACAGCGCTCACCCACACCCTCCACCAGCGCAGGGACACACACCTTGGTGGGACCTAACTTTAGAGTAGCCTTGGATGAGTACAATCTGGTGAGCACATTGCACCATCCGATCCACAGCAGGTTATGTCACAGTTGCTGGAGCTGCAAACGCAAGCTGGGGAACATCAGGAAGGAATGTCCGCTGCACTCCTCAGATTGCAAAGCATGATGGAGGCGTCCATCCATCTTCAGGCCAAGGTGATAATGCCAGCATTGCAATGCACTGAGGTCAACACTGGCAGGATGGCAGCCGCCATGGTCTTTGGTCTAGGACCTCACTCCAGTACTGCTGTGCGGGCTTAACCCCATCGTTGATGCCATATTTGGTCTCCAACAGTGTGTTTGCAAGACGGATGCTGGGCACCTCGATGTCACTCTAGCTACCCCTTCCGCTCACGAAGTCAGCTGGGGGCCCTCAGGCAGCGATAGGGAAGAGGATCAGCAAATGCATGCTCCAGGGCCATCCACCCAGGTAAATCTGGGAGTGACCGTCCCATCCGAATCCATCTTCCTGTGACATCTGCAGCTCAAGCTTCACGGGCCGAGGAGGGTGCCACTGCCACACAGCAGGACCCCGAAAGCAGGCCGAGGCCCTCCAAGTATCAGCCCTCCAGAAGACGCCCACCAAAGTCATCACAGGCAGGGCATCACAGTCAGCAGGCTGCCTCCACCTCCGCTGTGGATATCCGGGGAGCACGTGGTGGCAGGGTCAGGAAAGTTAGGTAAAAGTAGTTGCACAGCCAGGCACAGGTGTTGATCACTTGTACACACTGTTCACTATTGTCAATAAACTCCTTAGAATGTCACCCTGCCTATGGCTCCTTGTTCTGATGAGCAGTGTTCTTGTCACTCAGGTGTGAAACCTTTCTGCACAAGATAAAGGCAGGTGTCTCAGTCCAGGGCCTCTTCCCTGTGCTCTGTGCAGCCTTCAGACAAAAATGATGGTCCAGCCTCACACTCCCTGGAAACATTACTGATGCCTGCACCTCGGCAATGCTGGTCATTGCTGCCAGAAGGTAGTGGGCAGGCACCACAGAGTTCTCTCATTCTCTCTGTGTGCACTCACCATCTATAAAGTGGGGCTGGCCCCCATCACAGCAGCATCTGTAACCAGTGATGCTGTGCACCAGCTCCTGAAGGGCTGAGGTGCTGAAGGCAGACACAGTATCAGATATGTGTAAAGTTTCATGCATCTCTGAGATGGCCCTGATCACAGAGCGCAAGCGAGCTGCCCTCAGCTAGACAGGGGTCAGACATTCTCAGGGGCTATGTGAAGATCAATGGAATGTCCTCACTGCATGTTGTCATCATCCTCCTGCAATCGACTGACTATTAGGGCCTCCACCGCATCTCCATGACAGGAGCATTCTCACAGAAGGTATTCGGCACTGCCATCAGCCAGACTGGAGTCAAACATTCACAACTGCAATGTGAGGATGTAAGAGGACACCTCACTGCATGTCGTCGTCATCCTTAAGAAATCTGGCTGCTATGAGGGCCTCCCGGGTGCACCTGCCTTGTCTGGCCAGTGCAAGGGCCTCATCCCCGTCACCATCACCTTTGAGATTCTCCTCACCCTTATCTCCACCGGTGTCCTTCTCATCGGAGGAGACTTGCAGCTCCTCCATCTTGCCCTCAGCTAGCTCGTCTCCCCATTGAAGCACCAGGTTGTAAAGGGCGCAGCAGACAACAGCGATGTGTGATACCCTCTGCGGACTGTGTGGCAGGCCTCTGCCAGACCAGTCCAGACACCGGAACCACATCTTCAGCATCCCGATGGTCTGCTCCACCAAGTTGCGAACTGCTGCTTGACCCTCATTATAGCATCACTCTGCTGCAGTCTGAGGCCACTGCATGGGTGTCATCAGCCATGGCCTCTGTGGGTAGCCCTTGTCCCCGAGGAGCCATCCCTGCAGCCTCTGTGGACACTGGAAGACTGCAGGGATCTGCGAGTGACTCAGGATGTAGGCATCGTGCACACTCCCTGGAAACCGAATACATACCTGCAGGAGTGTTTTTGGTGGTCACACACCAGCTGCACAATCAGTGGGTGGAAGCCCTTGCAGTTGATGAAGTCCACTGAGTGTAGCGATGGAGACCTGAGCACCACATGAGTGCAGTCAATCGCACCCTGCACCTGTGGGAATCCTAAGATTAGGGTGAATCCAATGTCCTTTGCATCCTGGTTGTCCCGTTCCCAGGCAAAATGCACAAAGTTGTGTGCCATGGAGAAGATGGCATCTGTGACCTCATGGATGTATTTGTGGGTGGCAGATTGTGAAATCCATGGGGAGCCCTGAAAGGAGGCACTGGCATAGAAATTGAGCACCAAGGTCACTTTCACAGCCACTGGCAGTGGATGCCCTCCATGTCCCCTCGGTGCCAAGTCCTGCAGTAAGTGGCAGATGTGAGCGACCAGGTCCCTAGAGATGCGAAGTCATCGGCGATACTGGTGCTCAGTCATCTGCAGGAATGACAGACAGCAACTATTGATCCTGGATGTCGCTAGGTGCTTACCAGCCATGGCTTGCTGTGGCTCCTGGGCAGCATGTGTGCGAACCCCTGCTGACCCTTCTTCAGGAGGTTGCTGCTCCTGCCTTTGTGCGACTCAGTTGCTCTCTCCTCCGCCTTCTATGGTCTCTGTGGACTGTCAGGCATACAGCTAGGTCACCAAGATCCAGGATCCCGCAACATGAAAGAGAGAGGGACATGGTTATCATGGCTGTACTTAGCACATTTCCTAGCCCTATGTGACCGCCACTTAATGCTTCCAGGAGAGTGCTGGTCACCCCTCGGATGGCCAGAGATGAGTGTGCTGCATGGCTGCCCTGTCAACCTGTTACATGGGGACACTGGTCCACACCAGGATGCTGAGATTGCAAGGGGCTGTGAGTGCCTCCAGCAGTGACTGCTACATGGCCAGTGTTGGCAAGGAAATTGTACAACGTGTGCAGTCCAATTGCTCCGCGGTCCAATAAAGTGGTAGTGGACTCGAAGTCTGTGCCGAGGCGGGAGGAGATGCGTGCGGGGGTAAGGTTTGGAGCGTTTGGTGACCCTTTGGTGCCTCCACCTTGCTTGCATGGATGGGCAGGCTAGGAGCCTGACCCCAATCATATCACTGTGGCTGCGCCTGATCTGTCTCAGTTGCAGAGTCATGGTCAGTTTATAATCCATGGCCATTTCCCTTGCTTACCCTGACCCCAAACTCGATTGTCTCTGTGCAAGATGCAGCACGAGGCCAGCACTCTACTAGCCCCCCTTCCCCCGCCCCACAGACAAGAGTCGCCTCCGAGGCTGGCCAGCACTTACCCCCGGACAGCACCCCCTCAGCAGTCGCCTCCCAGACTGGCCAGCATTTGCCCTGGACACACTCCCCACCTTCCTTCAGCAGTCGTCTCCGGGATTGGCTAGAACCTGAACCTGGAGACCACCCACTGCCCCCTTAGCAGTTGCCAACACTTGCCCATGGAAACCCCACCGCGCCCCCCTGCCCAGTCTCAGCAGTGGCCTCCGGAAACCCCACCCCCTGGTGCCCTCAGGCCAGTAAATAACAGACGAGCTGTGGAGAATGCTGCTGCTCACTCACCTCAATTCCCCCGAAATAAAAGCTGCCATGTGCACGTCGCCTGCGTGGTGTTGTGAAACACGTCAGTGTGATTTCCCACCAGTGTGGACGGACGATATGATGGAGTTCCAAGAGCCTAGCAGGATGGCCTTTTAATTATATGCTGATGTATTACAATTAGATCCCCGCTGACTGATGGAGGGAAATGCGGCCCGCTGTCAGCACTGTGAAGCAGGTCGCGCCATATTTTCCACACATGCCACCCATCACACCCACTGCCAGCGGGCTCGGAAAATTCGCTTAACATTAGAAAGCACTCACAGTTTCATCGGGTGACTGGTTTGGGAGACATCCATCTCACTCTCAGCACAAACATGCTCCTGCCTCTTGCATGGTGAGCAAATGGCTCGGGCCCTTTTTACAAGGTTGCCAATAAGACCAATCTTATATTGTGTGTAACTGTAAGAATCCCAATGCATGTATTGACCAATGAAGGTACGCTTGTGGTAGATGGTGGTAAAGAATCCCCTGGCCTATTTCTCAACGAGTATGTTAAGTTCATTTCACTGCTCCATTTCATAGGTGAATTTCAGCGCAAAAATAGGCCACAGCAAAGGCATCCTCCAGAATAATGGCTACCCTGATCAGGTCATTTCGTGCCGACTCATGAATGGGTCTAAGGCCATCACTTTTGATCATGAAAAGTGCCCAGTCTATCTCGGATTACCCTGGAAGGGCAAGGTATCTCAAAAATTTGAGCAACAGGTGAAGCTAACTGTTTCACACTGCTACTATGCTGCAGCAACACAAATGGTATTTGCAACTAACAGGGTGCTGCCATCAAGCCAAAGAGACGTTCTGCCTATCACACAAATGAGTAATGTGGTATGTGAATTTCAGTGCCAGTGTGATGCTAGGTATGTAGGCCTTATGTGCGAAAGAATGGGACTCATGTCAATCAGCATGCCCCAACCGCTGTTCACAAATGTCAGGGTGCACACTATACCCAACCAGCCCATGGTTGCAAAACTCAAAACAGTGTCCAACAGTAAATGTAATTCCGCGATTGGACAACATCTGTGAAATAATCCTCAATGTGTTAAGAATTACTCTGATAACCAATTTAAGATTGTCAGTCTGGCTCGCAATGTGGTGCATTTGTGTGTACTGGAAGCTACATATATTAATATACAGGGTCCTGTTCTTTGCAAACAGAAAACACATGTACATACATTGCATCTGTTTCAGCTGAACAAAATAATTGACAGCCATTCACTGATTCATTCTTCAGAGCAATGCCTTGACCAATCAGGGTCAAGCTTCCTGGTTTAAATTTCAAACAATACTTGGCAGTTAACTGTCAATCACAATCAGTGGTACATTCTCCATGGCAGCACCAATTGCTAACCGATTAGCACTCTCTTCACAGACAGTATAAATTGTTGTTTTCCCCCTTATATTGGTATTCTTGTGGATGTTCTGATGGGTGCAAGATGAATAGCTGAGGCATGTCTCTTTTTTCAGCAATACTACAGTAGTATAATAGAAATGCCTCTCTCCAACTAGCACAAAACAGATCACAGCATGTTACAATTCATAAAGTTAACATGGGTAATTTTCCATGCACGATTGAAAGAGGAGGCTCAGTGGTCTTATTACCCCCTTCGCCAAAAACTACCCTCAGGAAATTAATAAACTGTGATTCAAATGGTGGAATGAATCACTACATCTTTATCATTGTGCTCAGCTCCTTCCCATGTTTGCACGTTAACTTTTTCCATTTTTATGACTACAACGTTTAGTGAAATGGAGATGCTTTGATTTGAACAGCTGCATTCACAGCAGGCAACTTTCACCTTCATAAGATCAAAATCCATGGTGTGTTCAGTCCTCATGGAGCACCACTCGCTCAGGCACTCTCATCAATAGTCAGAGCTGGAGCATCATTCTGAAGCTCCAGGATGCTCATTAACTTTTCTGGAACTGCAGCAACAATTTACCACCAGAATAGAAAATATATAATTCACATTTTTTAAACTTGTTCAGTGGACATTATGAATGAATAATTTCTTGTGGGTGGGAGTCTTGGTGCCCAGTTTATTCATTCAATGATACATTGGCCCCAGTAATAAACCTGAGGGGTGTTCAGAACAGTGGGGTGCGATATTGGGTGTGAAGTCTGGAAGAGGTCGTGATGCATAAGTATATGCAATTTTAACAGGGCCACCTCATTATAATATTACTTGTAGATTTGATGGCTGCTGTGTGACAACAGACGTTGCGCGAGCCTGCATGTTGGAGTTGCAACTGAAACATTTAAACAGTCAATCTAAGTATGGAATTTGCTGGAATTAGGAGTTGTAACAATCTGAAGGAGTGCAATGGATTCAGGGTGGACACAGGCTGCACCAAGTTGCAATGACACGTCCTTTGATATATTGCTGGGTGTGGTAAGGTGTTGAAGAGAGATACTCTTCCATGCCAACAGGAGTAGGAAACATGCTGGTGGGTGTGGCTGAGGGTTGCCAACCCTTCTGGAGTGGCCAGGAGAAACCAGATTTTCTGTCAATCTTCCAGTGGCTATTAAATGCAATTTGGGAAATTTTAAAACAATAATTCTGCGATTCTATTCTGTAATTTGTAATCCCTGGCCACAGTTTATTCATGAATGTTGATGATTGTGTTAGTCCTGGGACTTGAGGTAAGAGGGAACGCTGCGTTGCTAGCAAAATTACATTGATTAAAAAGGCATAAAAGGGTCATGTCTTAAGACAGCATAGTCAGTGAAGCAGTTGCTTTAACAACTTTTTGTTTGTGAAGTAGCATTCATTTTGTTGAAAAGTTTTGGACTCAGTAACTTGTCAGGTGCCAGGACCACGGTAAAATAGTAACTCTCTTGGAACCTGACAAACACTTGCATGAATCTTTCCTTGTGGCTGCAAACCAACTGAACATTGATCAAATGGAATCATTGCCTCTGATGAATAATCATGGTTGATGGGGTGATGCGTGGGTTGTCACATGTGCATTTGATGATGCCCTGCACTTGCGGGAAGCCAGCTAGAGATGTAAACCTGAGTACATGCTCATTCTGACTAGTCTCATCATAGACAAAATTGACATGATTGCCAGGCCTGGCAAACAATCCATCAGTGATGTGCATTATGCTTTTCTGTGTAGTCAACTGGGAGATCCTGCGTATGTCTCTGGTAGAGCCCTGGATGGATCTGGAGGCAAAAGGTTGAGGGTGGTGGCCATTTTCAGCCATCATTAGTAATGCATCACCATCAGGTTGATCAGCAAGCAGGTCTTCTTCTAGGAAGCTGCAGATGCCTGCCGCCTGACATGACGATCTTAACCTCGAACAGCACTACTTTCCCGAGAGGTCAAGGAAACTGAGCGTCTGTCTATACACCTTGTTACATGAATTGGAGCTTCTGCAACCTTGACCCCTCTGCTGTTTCCCTTCTCTGCTGCCGCTCCCAACTCTGCTGACCACCTGCAGGTGACTCCACAGCAGACTGCTGCTGCTAATGGTTGCTTTGCTCCTTGTCAGATCTATGATAGTTATGGCACCACCCAGCTTGATGTTGTGAGACTCAATGCCTTCAAAGATCACAAACTAGCCGCTCAACAGATTTCACTCAACAAACCTTGCCCAGAGACAAGATAGCAGTTGTGAGCACGGAGTGTTTATTCATGTATTTATTCCATATTAATAATTACAGAGGAGACATAAGGAAAAGTATCAAATGATAATATTGGGGCTTGTGGTTGAACAACTGCTCTGTCCGTTACTTATCACAATAACTTACAGGTTCTACATCGGAATCGCACTGATCTAATCTAAAAATTGTCCTCAGTTTTCAATGTGCACTTCATATGGGCAAAGTAGGCTTTAATTTGTAAAATTAACCTTGAAAGCACCAAGTAAAACTATTGATGTCAGATCTGATTTCAGAGAAGGCAATATCCTGCAACTGTGGCCACACTTGAGAACTACTTTATTGGCTGTAAAGTGCTTTGGGATATTCAGGGGTTGTGATCGGCACTGTGTAAATGAAAGTCTTTCTTTTTCAATGTCCAGCAAAATTTTCTTTTGGAAATATCTATAAATACATTTTTTAAATTAATAAATACATTTTTTTCAGTATTGTAAATTATAGCTCTATTTAGTCCCTGCTACAAACTTCAGATTTCCCAAATCCTCCAGAGCTGCATTAGCAACAGTAAACAATATAAATCAATCACAACATTACGATTCATTTTAAATGCATTGCTAATGGAGAGAGTTTCTGTAATTGTGGGCCTTGTGAGTCAGTATACTGACAAGCCAATGAAAGCAATTACATTATATTGGTGGCCACAGGACATTGTAATGACATAGAACATAACTCATAATGCTATATACTTCCAGCTTCTATGTGAAGAATAGATAAAGTTTCTTGGTAAAAAGTAGCTATACATCCTGTCTTTTAACGACTGGAGGTTGAGCTTGTGTGAGATCTAGACAACTGATATGAAAATGCTCTCTTTTTTACCACAGGAAATTTTTACTGCCGTTCTCAGCAGCATTATGTTCAATTACATTTGAATATCACATTAACCTTCAGATTTGGAGGCTATCAACCACCAGTGCATTGATACACTTAATGGTTACTTATTTCAGTCATAGATAAAACCTATTATCATCACATGTACATTTCCTGCAACAACTTTTAATTAACCCTAAAGTCTGTTAGTTGAGTCAGAATGAACAACCAAGATGCCTTTCTGATAATTCTTCCTTTCTGATAACTTCCCTGCCAGACCATTCCTCCCCATGGCTTCAATGATCAAGGTATCATTGACTTCCCCAGTCATAATGTTTTCCTCCCTCTGCCCCAAATTCCTAGACAAACCTTTATTTTCAGCTATTATGCTGCATATTCACCTTGCTTGTTCCCTTTGCTGCACATCCGACATTACTTTGAGTTTGGGACTGCAGCAGTACTTAAAGAAAGATAGTACCTTCCATGACATTAGGATGTCTTAAAGCGTATCAGAGTTAATTAAGTAATTTTTAAATTATAGTTCCTATTGAAATGTAAGAAAATGTGAAAACCAATTTGTATTCCATTAAGTCCAACAAGTATCAATGAGATGAAAGATCAGATAACCTGTTTTACTGATGTTGGTCAAGGTATAAATGATGCCCAGGACATAGGAGGAACACGCCGCTTCTTTTTAAAATAGTGCTAGAATATCTTTTCTATCCACCTGAGAGGACAGATGAGGCAAAGTTGAACATCTCATCTGAGAATGAACACCTGCAATAGTACAGAATTCCCTGAGTAGTGCACTGATGTGTTAGCCTTAAATTGGATGCTCAGCTCTCTAGAATAGAACTTATACATTCAATCATTTAACTTAGAAGTGAAGGTGCTACAAGTAAGCACAGGCTGGTACCCAATACTGCAATCATGGTCAACTGTCACAAGCTCAAGTCATACCTCGCAAGAATATCCTTATTCTTTACTGAAGTAGAATAATTTTATAAGATTCAATGTAAAAATGAACAGGACAAGGTCTTGAATGCAATAGACCAGTACTATCCTGATCCTGTTTAATCAAATTCTTCTTGTTCCAGTTGACTCAGCAAACCAACAACACGTATTAATATAGCAACTCTAACATTGGCTGGAATTTTCCGCTTCCATTGGCAGTGGGTGTCACGGTGGGCGTGAATGGACAATATGGTGAGAAGGCCAAGAATCAGTTTTATGCCATCATGAAACCAGTTTGCGATTGTCAGCTTCTCCTGTCGATGGTGGGCTTCCCTTCCCACCGTCCAATGTCAGGAATCTTAATTTCAATGCATTTGCACCTCATCACCTTGCCTGCTCGGAATTATCCCCCCATGCTGGATCATCCGGGCATATCAGCATGATTGCACACCGACATGTTTCACAACTGAACATTGCAACGTGCACCTGGCAAGCTGCACTTCACCTGGGACTTTAAGGTTTGTTTGCCTACCTTGCTTTGGGCAGTACTGTGGTCATCATTGCCAGGCTTTGCAGGCAACACCACATCAATTTTAGGGGGCTCACGGGTAGGCCTGTACCTTCCAGAATAGCCATAAGACGGGGGGAGTGGCTTTTCAATGGCTGCAGGCCTAGGGCTTGCTTGGGGAAGGGGGAGAAGAGGCCACAGGCAAGGGAAAAGGCTGCAGGGTGAGAGGTATACTGGGGAAGTGGGGTACCCCAGGGTGTGTGTGGGGACACATGTTGGTCTGTGCAAGTGGCCTCAAGAGAGTGTTGGCTGAGGAGGCAGTCTCCAGAGGAGGTGAGGCCAGATGGAAATGTGAGGAGGTATGTGAGAAAGTGAGTGGTGATGTCCCTTGAGCTGGCAGTGAGTGAGATGCCAGTGAATGTGTTATGGCCTTGTGAATGTGTGAGTTTAGAGTTATGAGATGGTTACCTTACTCTGGTGGCACAGATAAGATCATTCATCCTCTTTCTGCATTAGATGGCCAACCTCTTCTGTGCAGCGTTGGCACTGACCACCATTGCCACTGCCTCCCAAGTTGGAATGATGACACTGATGAGCCTCCTGCAGCCAGAACAGGGGTACAGAACATCATGGCGGCCCTCCACAGCATCCAAAAGGTATTTCAGGGAAGCATCAGAGAAACAGTGGGCTGTAGTCTCCTTGCCTTTTGGGGCCATGTCTTCTGTGCAGCGGTCCTGGGCTGCAAGCATTGAGAGCTGTGCACATGGCTGCAGTTCAAGTATGGCGTCAGGCGTGAGGAAGCAGCGAGGTGAAGGCATGGTGGGTAATCGGTGGATGCCCACCAGCGAAACAAAGTGTTTCCCGTAACTGCATAAATAATGAGGTGGGAAGGGGATGATAAGGTACGAAAACTCATCATTGCGGCCGATGGGTAAACCGTTGTTTTACACTCCTGCTATCGCACTTAGTGCAAATCTGGGATTATTCCGCTCATTGTTAACGCTCCTCCTATGGATGGTTTACTAATAAAATTTGGCACTGAACCTCATAAGGAGATTTTTGGGCTGTTAACCAAAATTTGGTCAAAGAGGAGGTTTTCGAGGAGCTCCTTAAAGGGGAAGAGAGGCAAAGAGGTTTATGGAGGGAATTTCACAGCTTAGGGGCCTGGCAGCTAGAGGCTTGGTCGCCAATGGTGGTATAATTAATTTTGGGCATGCTCAACAAGCCATTATTGGAGGAGTGCAGGGATCTCAGAGGGTTATACACCTGGAGGAAGTTACAGAGGTAAAAAGAAGTCATGGAGGGATTTGAAAACAAGGCTGAGAATTTTAAAATCAAGGCATTGCTTAACCAGGAGCCAATGGTCAGCAAGCATAAGGTTGAATACGACTTGGTGTAAGTTAAACATGAGCAGCCGAGTTTGGATGACCTCAAGTAATCAGAGAGTAGAATACAGGAGGCTGGCTGGGTGTGTTTTGGAATTGTAAGCCTAGAGATAACAAAGAGATGGACAAGAGATTCAGTAGCAGATGAGCTGAGGCAAGAGCAGGTTGTGCTACAGAGGTAGAAATAAGTGGTCGTTATAATAGCAAGGATATGTGTTTGAAAGCTCATCTTGGGGTCAAATATGATGCTAAGATTGCAGAAAGTCTAGTTCAGCCTCAGAGAGTTGCTGTGGATGGAGGCAATAGAGTTTGTGGCAGGGACTGAAAGCAATGGCTTTGGTCTTCCCATATGCAGTCTGAGTAAATTTCTGCTCAGTTCATACTTGATATCAGACAAGTAGTTTGACAATTTAGATTAGTGGAGAGACTGAGAGATTGACTGTCCCTAAATGGCTCTTAAGGTGTGATTGGTTCTTTAGCAATCTTGGTAGGATCATCAGTAATGTCCAATGGTTAGTTCCTGTAGACATATTAACATCTGATAATATGTTATAAAAACAAAAAAACTGCGGATGCTGGAAATCCAAAACAAAAACAGAATTACCTGGAAAAACTCAGCAGGTCTGGCAGCATCGGCGGAGAAGAAAAGAGTTGACGTTTCGAGTCCTCATGACCCTTCGACAGAACTTGAGTTCGAGTCCAAGAAAGAGTTGAAGTATAAGCTGGTTTAAGGTGTGTGTGTGGGGGGGCAGAGAGATAGATATCTCTCCGCCCCCCACACACACACCTTAAACCAACTTATATTTCAACTCTTTCTTGGACTCGAACTCAAGTTCTGTCGAAGGGTCATGAGGACTCGAAACGTCAACTCTTTTCTTCTCCGCCGATGCTGCCAGACCTGCTGAGTTTTTCCAGGTAATTCTGATAATATGTTGTTAGCTTACCTGGCTGACAATTAGAGTACATCAATAAATGACTGACTGCTCCCTGAGGCTTATCAAAACTAGGTGACTGGGGATTGTGCTTTCTTAAACGGGAATTCAAGAAGAGGCAACCTGAAAAAAGTATTGAAGCAGTCTTTAATGGGTCTACCTGCCATCAATAAAAATGTTCTGGGCAAGGAGTGTGTGGAGAGAAGAAGGCATTTGATGTGAACATACAACTGATTAAAGGATTTATATGGATCTTGACAAATGTTTTGAAATAAATTCTTGATGCCTGTCCTTTTAATCAATGCATTCCTCAGCTCCTTCACTTCCTCCCATGCAGTCACTAAGTATTCCCTTGAGCAGTCTGCCCTTTATGCCTAAATCTGATAATGTTTTCATGCCTACACCTCCTTCAATATGACGTAGTAAGAAGAGCTGTGCTGCCTCCATCCTGGTTTCATTTTCCAATACTTGCTGTGGTATGAGTCTCCAAAACACCCTCTTTCTGATGAGCAGGAAATACAATTCCTAGCAAATTTGAAGTCATTGAGAATGGGGGATCCCTGCACTGATGGAGTTACATCTAGCACAAGGTTTGTGGTTGCTGGCCGTCAAGCATATGAACCCCAGGACAACACTGCAGGAATTCCTCAGGGCATTGTCCTAGGCTGAACCGTTTTCAGCTACTTCATCAATGACCTCCTCTCCAACCTAAGGTCAAAAGTAATGATTTATGCTGATGATTACACAATGTTCAATACCGTTTGCAAATCCTCAGGTACTGAAGCAGTCTCTGCCTGCAACAGCAAGACCTGAACAACATTCAGGCTTGGGCTGCAAGTAATATTTATGCCTCACATATGCCATGTAATGACCATTTCCAACAAGGCAGAATCTAACCATCTACTGTTGGCCTTCAACATGAATCTCGCACTATCAACATCCTGGAGATTATCAGAATTACCTGGAAAAACTCAGCAGTTCTGGCAGCATCGGGGGAGAAGAAAAGAGTTGACGTTTCGAGTCCTCATGACCCTTCCACAGAACTGAGTGAATATGAGGAGAGGGGTGAAATATAAGCTGGTTTAAGATGGGGGGTGGGGGAAGAGAAGTGGGGTGGGTGGTGTGGTTGTAGGGACAAGCAAGCAGTGATAGGAGCAGATAATCAAAAGATGTCACAGACAATAGAACAAAAGAACACAGAAGTATTGAAGGTGGTGATATTATCTGAATGAATGTGCTAATTAAGAATGGATGGTAGGGCACTCAAGGTATAGCTCTAGTGGGGATGGGGTGGAAAGACTAGCAGGGCATAAAAGATTTAAAAATAATGGAAATAGGTGGGAAAATAAAAATCTATATAAATTATTGGAAAAAACAAAAGGAAGGGGGAAGAAACGGAAAGTGGGTGGGGATGGAGGAGGGAGTTCAAGATCTAAAGTTGTTGAATTCAATATTCAGTCCGGGAGGCTGTAAAGTGCCTACTTGGAAGATGAGGTGCTGTTCCTTCAGTTTGCATTGGACTTCACTGGAACAATGCAGCAAGCCAAGGACAGACATGTGGGCAAGAGAGCAGGGTGGAGTGTTAAAATGGCAAGCGACAGGGAGGTTTGGGTCATTCTTGCAGACAGACCGCAGGTGTTCTGCAAAGCTGTCACTCAGTTTACATTTGGTCTCTCCAATGTAGGGGAGACCACATTGGGAGCAACAAATGCAGTAGACTAAGTTGGGGGAAATGCAAGTGAAATGCTGCTTCACTTGAAAGGAGTGTTTGGGCCCTAGGACGGTGAGGAGAGAGGAAGTGAAGGGGCAGGTGTTGCATCTTTTGCGTGGGCATGGGAAGGTGCTATAGGTGGGGGTTGAGGAGTAGGGGGTGATGGAGGAGTGGACCAGGGTGTCCCAGAAGGAACGATCCCTATGGAATGCCGATAGGGGGGGTGAAGGGAAGATGTGTTTGGTGGTGGCATCATGCTGGAGTTGGCGGAAATGGCGGAGGATGATCCTTTGAATGCGGAGGCTGGTGGGGTGATAAATGAGGACAAGGGGGACCCTTTCATGTTTCTGGGAGGGAGGAGAAGGTGTCAGGGCGGATGCGCAGGAGATGGGCCGGACATGGTTGAGGGCCCTGTCAACGACCGTGGGTGGAAAACCTTGGTTAAGGAAGAAGGAGGACATATCAGAGGAACTGTTTTTGAAGGTAGCACCATCAGAACAGATGCGACAGAGGCGAAGGAACTGAGAGAATGGGATGGAGTCCTTACAGGAAGTGGGGTGTGAGGAGCTGTAGTCGAGGTAGCTGTGGGAGTTGTTAGGCTTGTAATGGATATTGGTGGACAGTCTATCACCAGAGATTGAGACAGAGAGGTCAAGGAAGGGAAGGGAAGTGTCAGAGATGGACCACGTGAAAATGACGGAGGGGTGGAGATTGGAAGCAAAATTAATAACTTTTTCCAAGTCCCGACGAGAGCATGAAGCAGCACCGAAGTAATCATTGATGTTCCGGAGAAAAAGTTGTGGAAGGGGGCCGGAGTAGGACTGGAACAAGGAATGTTCCACATACCCCATAAAGAGACAGGCATAGCTGGGGCCCATGTGGGTACCCATAGCCACACCTTTTATTTGGAGGAAGTGAGAGGAGTTAAAGGAGAAATTGTTCATTGTGAGAACAAGTTCAGCCAGATGGAGGAGAGTAGCGGTGGATGGGGATTGTTTGGGCCTCTGTTCCAGGAAGAAGCTAAGGGCCCTCAGACCCTCCTGGTGGGGGATGGAGGTGTAGAGGGATTGGACGTCCATGGTGAAGAGGAAGCGGTTGGGGCCAGGGAACTGGAAATTGTTGATGTGACGGAAGGTGTCAGAGGAATCACGGATGTAGGTGGGAAGGGACTGGACAAGGGGAGAGAGAAGGGAATCAAGATAATGAGAAATGAGTTCCGTGAAGCAGGAGCAGGCTGACACGATCAGTCTACCGGGACAGTTCTGTTTGTGGATTTTGTGTAGGAGGTAGAAGCGGGCCGTCCGAGTTTGGGCGACTAGCAGGTTGGAAGCTGTGGGAGGAAGATCTCCAAAGGAGATGAGATCAGTGACAGTCCTGGAAACAATGGCTTGATGTTCAGTGGTGGGGTCATGGTCCAGGGAGAGGTAGGAGGAAGTGTCTGTGAGTTGACGCTCAGCCTCCGCGAGGTAGAAGTCAATGTGCCAGACAACAACAGCACCACCCTTGTCAGCGGGTTTGATGACAATGTTGGGGTTGGACCTGAGAGAATGGAGTGCAGTAAGTTCAGAGAGAGACAGATTAGAATGGGTGAGAGGAGCAGAGAAATTGAGACGACTAATGTCACGCCAACAGTTCTCAATGAAAAGATCAAGAGAAGGTAAGAATCCAGAGGGAGGGGTCCAGGTGGATGGAGAATATTAGAGGTGGGTAAAAGGATCCGTTGAACGGGGAGAGGACTCCTGCCCAAAGAAGTGAGCACGGAGATGAAGACAGTGGAAGAAGAATTCAGCATCGTGCCGAGCCCGAAATTCATTGTGATGAGGGCGTAAGGGTATGAAACTAAGTCCTTTGCTGAGCACTGTACATTCAGCGTTGGAGAGGCGAAGGTCAGAGGGTATAGTGAATACATCGAGGCTGGGATTGGAACATGGGGTGGGGACGGAGGGACAGGCAGGGGTGGAGGGTCCTAGATGGGTGTTGGTGTCGATGAGTTGTCTTTTATGCCCTGCTAGTCTTTCCATCCCACCCCCACTAGAGCTGTACCTTGAGTGCCCTATCATCCATTCTTAATTAGCACATTCGTTTAGATAATATCACCACCTTCAACACTTCTGTGTTCTTTTGTTCTTTTGTCAGTGACATCTTTTGATTATCCGCTCCTATCACTGCTTGCTTGTCCCTACAACCACACCACCCACCCCCCACTTCTCTCCCCCCACCCCACACACCCCACCACCGCACCCCCCACACACCCCCCCCCACCCCCCCTACCCCCCACCAACCTTAAAGCAGCTTATATTTCACCCCTCTCCTTATATTCACTCAGTTCTGTGGAAGGGTCATGAGAACTCGAAACGTCAACTCTATTCTTCTCCCCCAAAGCTGCCTGACCTGTTGAGTTTTTCCAGGTAATTCTGTTTTTGTTTTGGATTTCCAGCATCCGCAGTTTTTTGTTTTTATCCTGGAGATTATTATTGAATAGAAACTTAACTGGACCAGCCATATAAATACTATGGCTACAAGAACAGATCAGAGGCTGCGGTGAGTTATTCATCTCCTGAGTCCTGACTCTTCAAAGCCCATCAACCATCTGCAAGGCACAAGTCAGAAATATGATGGAATACTTTCCACTTGCCTGGATGGATGCAGCTCCAAATTACTCAAGTAGCTTGAAAACAATCAAAGACAAAGCAGCCCACTTGATTGGCACCCCATTGACCGTAAATATTTACTCCCTCCGCCAATGGCGCACAGTGCCAGAAGTATGTACCATCTACAAGCCGCACTGCAACAACTCACCTAGGTTCCCTCGATAGCACCTTCCAAAGCTGTGACCTTTACCATTTAGAAATATGGAGACAGCAGATGCATGGGAACACCACCAACTGCAAGTTCTCCCCCAAATTACTCACCATCCAAACTTGGAACTATGGGCCAGGTTTACGCTCCTAAGGTGGGTAGCTTGAGTTGGGAAATTACGCAGCTCAGCGCACCCATTTCGGGAAAAAGTGCCCAAATGGCACAATTTAGGCTTCAGGGGTGACAGGTGTGGGATGGAGTTGGGTCTGCCACCCCCAGATGCAGATTGGAAGTGGCAACAGGGGCTGCTGAGTGCTGATGCAGGTTGTTCAAAAGAGCTGCCTTGGTTCTCTGCAACCTCGTCCAAGTTGTTTTGTTAAACATAAGGCTCTCTAGTCCTCAATCCTCACACTCCATCAACACCCACCCACTCCCTTTGCTCATTCATGCCAACCTATCCCCCAAACCCATTCCCACGGCCCCTTAAATGCTCTATGCCTACTTAGTACCAACTAATGCAAACTCATGACCCTTCACCCGAACCATTGTCTTTTTTTTTATTCAATCATGGGATATAGGCATCATTAGCTAGGCTAGCATTTATTGCCCATCCCTAGTTGCCCTTGAGAAGGTGGTGCTGAGCTGCCTCCTTGAACCGATGCAGTCCATGAGGCATAGATACAGTGCTGTTAGTGAGGGCATTCCAGGATTTTGATCCAGTGAGAGTGAAGGAATGGTGATATATTTACAAATCAGGATGATATGTGGCTTAGAGGGGAACTTCCAGGTGGTGGTGTTCCTATGTATCCCACTACACCATCACCTCCCCCAGAATGTGCGGTGGTCATTCCTACCAATACTGTCATGGACAGATGCATCTGCTGCAGGCAAGTCGGTAGGGATAGGGAGGCAGTGGCGTAGTAATATTATCACTGGACTAGTAATCCCAATACTCAGGGTAATGCTCTGGGGACTGGGTTCAAATCGCACCTTTGCAGATGGTGGAATGTGAATCCAATAAATATCTGGAATTAAAAGACCTAATGATGTAATGAAACCATTGTTGATTGTTGAAAAAACCCAGCTGGTTCACTAATGTTCTTGACAAAAGGAAATTTGCTGTCCTTACCTGGGTTTGGTCTACATGTGACTCCTGGTCCACAGCAATGTGGTTGACTCTTAAATGCCCTCTGAAATCATCTTCTCAAGGGCAATTAGGGATGGGCAATAAATGCTGGCCTAGCCATTAGCACCCAATCCCATGAATGGTTAGAAAAAAGTATGTTTTTTCCCTCTTGTTGGTTCCCTCACCACTTGCCGCAGATCCAGTCTAGCAGTTATGTCCTTTAGGACTCAGTCAGCTCAGATTATACCAGTGCTACCAAGCCACTCTCAGTGATAGACATTGTGGTCCCCCACCCAGAGTACATTCTGTGCCTTTGCCACCCTCAGTGCTTCCTCCAAGTGGTGTTCAACATGGAGGGGCACTGATTCATCAGCTGAGGGGTCAAGGTTTCCTTGCCCGTGTTTGTGACTTGTGGTCCAGCGTCAATATTGAGGACTGCTAGGGCAATTTCTGCTCGACCATATACCGCTGTACCACCACCTCTGCTGGGTCTATTGTGCCGATGGGATAGGACATATCCAGGGATGGTGATGGTGGCATCTGGGACATTTTCTGTAAGGTATGATTCCATGAGTATAACTATGTCTGGCTGTAGCTTGACTATTCTGTGAGACAGCTCTCCCAATTTTTAATAAGGAGGACTTTGCAGGGTTGACAGGGCTGAGTTTGCCACTGTTGTTTCCGATGCCTAGGTTCATGCCCAATGGTCCATCTGATTTCATTTCTTTCAGACTTTTTAGCAGTTTGATAAAATTGAGTGGCTCACTGGGCCATTGGCTTGCTGGGCCATTTCAGAGGGCAGTTAAGAGTCAAATACATTGCTGTGGGTTTGGATACGAGTAGGCCAGATAAGGTAAGGCAGATTTCCTTTATACAACAATTGACAATATTTTCATTGTCATCATTAGACTTTTAAGTCCAAATTTTTATTGAATTCAAATTCCATCATTCCATTCGAATCCAGGTCCCCAAAGCATTACTCTGGGTCTCTGGATTACTAGTCTGGTGACAATACCACTTCGCCATTACCCCACCTTAGAGCCTCTATGCCAGCCTATTGCCAACATGCCAGCTCATGACCCCAATCCACTACCCTTTGCCCTTACATCCTCCATCCCAATATCCCATAGGTTCACCTTAGGAGGCATGCTGAGTTGAAATAAAATAAAGTTCTAAATATTCTAAATGGTTTTTTTTTCAACTCTCACCTTCACAGATTTAAAAAAAAATTAAAGGGCTGGTCTTTTAATTAAACTTGACAGCTTGAATGTTCTACAGCCCTTATCTGCCCTCCAAGAGCATTTACAACTATGCTAAAGATTCATAGCTTCCACAGTATGGGATAAGGTCCTTGCTCCAGAAAAAATGGTTCAAATGATCCTACTGGAATTCAGGTTTCCGACACCTAGGAGTCATGTCCTGCCACCTTTCCCCTAATGTTGAAAATAGGATCGGTCAGAAATGGGGGTGGGACATTGGAATTGGAGTCATGCCCATCACTTTTAAAAGTCCCCGGAGTCTCCACGACTCCATGAAAATCTGGCCCTACATCATCATCAAAATCCTGAAACTCCCTCCCAAACAGCATCATGGGCATAGTTACACCACATGGATTGCAGCATTTGAAGAAGGCAATTCACCGCCATCTTTTCAAGGGCTATTAGGGATGGGAAAAAAATGTTGGCCTTGCCAGTGATGCTCAGCATCTCATTTAGCCAGTACCACTACCCTTTGTCTTTTGTTCATTACATCTTTGGCAATCTCTCCTTTGCCTCCACCTAACGTTGGCCTTCTGTTCAGCTTCACCTGCTCTACTCTCCCTAAAACAGTATAAACGTCGTCACATTTTTACTTCTCTTTAGCTCTGAAGAAGTGTCATACGAACTCGAAATGTTAACTCTGTTTTTCTCTCCACAGAAGCTGTTAGACCTGCTGAGTTTTTCCAGCAGTTTCTGCTTTTGTTCCACAATTACACTGTTGTCTTTTTGTACATGATTCAAAGCACATTAAAAATAATTGGGAAAAATCTCATGTTATCTTAGAGTACCAAGACTTTGGGCTGTCATTTGACAAGATATTCAATGTTTGCTGGAAATATTCACTTCTCCTCATCTGAAAGTAAACTGAATGGTATTACTTACAGACACAGATACATTTGTTTTCTAGCATAGTGCAACTACATCTTCTTGAGCTCTCTGCCCAAAGGCAGGTCTTTGACAATTGTCCACCAAATCACAGCAAAGTACTGTGATTTTTTTTTTAACAGCGGGTAGAGCTAGAAGGCAGGTCCTGAGTATACATCAGTCAGAACAAGGATCAAACCTCATGTTGTTTGGTGTTCATCTGATCCACATGCTAGCCTCCTAGCCAACTGAGCTGACCAGCAGCCCCCCAGTACATTGCTCGTTGTATCTAAAAATATCCGGTATATTAATCACATTTTTACCATGATATCAAAAAGCTATATCATTCACAAATTACTTTATTAGGTCTAAAATAAACTTTCACAAAAGGTGACTGTACTTTGAAATTAAATGGACAAAACAAAATTCTGGCAGAGAAATAATGCAAAGGACGAATGACAAATTTAAATGAGGTTAACTGTGTACCTCAATAACTCTCCCCGCCTGTGGAAACCTGTGAGTGGACAATTAAAATGAAGGGCAGTAACTTACTCCCTCTACTCCTGCTGTATCACAATGTTCATCTCTTTTGAGCGGGCAAGTAGGATACCTGCAGGAAAGCAGCATGGCCCTCTTTACATGTATAGATTGGGTCCTGATAAACCATTGGGATCTGATCTGCAAATTTAGTTGGAGGCCTAAGCATGGATCAATGATGCCTTCCCATCAGGCTAGACTTGCCAGGATGTGGAAGAGGGTCAGGCAGATAAGTATTTATATTTTATTTTAGGTGCCTTGTGTGTCAGGAGGGGTAGGTGTATTTCTTCAGATTTTCCCAATGGGCCTCCCTTGGTCTGGGCACACCCCCTCTCTCCCATCACTTAACCGACTGCTGGAGACCACTCCTGCAGGTCCTTGGCTGCAGACCCCAACCACCATATTTTCGCTTCCATCATTGGCCAGCTAGTGGGTCTGGCAGGCAGGGATTAGTAGCAATCAGAGTCTATGGGCAGAAACTTGTGCTGAGCGGGCGGGCGCACACCTGACCCGCTTGAGCGTGAAATGGCGCTCATGATGTCAGGCGAGTGACCCCATGTTGTCACGCACTCACGTGATATTTTGGTTGGTGGTCATGTGCAGGATTCGGCAGCATACCTGCTGACATTTGACAGGCCTATTAAGGCCATTAAAGTTATAATTGAATGAAATTTTTTGTTGCCCATCCAACCTTATGGTTGGCGGGCAGGCGAAAAGGCCAAGCGGCCTTTAGATTTTTAGGAAGCCTTATCCACGGGCGGGATGAGGTTTCCAACAGCAGTTAAAAACGGATTAACAATTTTAAAATTTCATTTATAACATTTCATGTGACAGTGACAGAGTCACATGAGGAAACATATTTTTAACATTGTTAAGTTTTTTATTTCTGATTTTTAAAATCTTCAGCTCCCTGAGGCAGTTCTGTGCCTCCGGGAGCTTTCATTGCGTGCACTCACGCACATGCGCAAACTTCCACGAATGCCCTCCTTCCGCCCCCAACCCAGCAACGCTGAGCGCTGCAGCACACGTTTCATGCTCGCTGGCCGTTTATTGGCAAGCCTGTGTGAAATCGATGTCAGGGCCCAATCACGGGTGGCAGTCGGCTTCATGACCACTCCCAGGCCCACCCACCAAGGTAAAAATCCTGGCCTATGTTACCGCTGCCCCATTAAAGTGATTCCTTTTACCAATTCATTTTTGCGTGGAGCAATTTTTGGTTGATGCAGTGACAATTTATAAGAATATATTCAATGTGCTGATTAATTTGATGAAGCATCATTGAACAGTATAAACACTACTTACTATATGCTTTAACAAATATTTGGTGTTATAGTGAGATTATGTAATAAAACATTTTATTGTTGTAAATTAAGCCAAATACAGTTGGTTGAGTTGGGAGCCAGCACTAAAAGCTTTATGGTGATTATATGGTTATGCCAATACGAATGGAATCTTGTGTGTTTGTACATGCAGCCATCACATCTTCTGCATTGACCTCTCCTCTCATTACACGGACCTTTAGCTTGCATTAAAATTCCACTGTTGGTGCCCTTCTGTTCCTCATTTACTTTAATCCCTCAGTGACATTAGTTGTAAGTAAGAGGTTATCATTCTTAGATTTGCTCATGATATCATACCTTTCCAATATCATGCTAGCTTCTCTGACTGTTTTGACATCAAGTCATGGATGAGGCGTACAAGGTTTGGAAAATGAAAGCCACCCTGTTGACTCCGCTAGAAACTGCCTCAATTTTTGTTTCTATCCATGAATGTATGAATGTGTGCTTAAGCTTAGCTTGATGCTGCACAACCTCATTGTCCTATTCAATCCTGAACTGGGCTTCAAACTCCTTCTACTTTCAAATTGCTACCTATCACCACCTCTTCAGGACTCTCAATATTGCTGAATGTTGCTCGCCATGCATTTGTCATTTCCAAACTTGACTTCTCTAATGAGAAAAATATTGCAGATGGCAGAAATCTGAAATAAAAACAGAAAACGCTGGAAACAATTAGTCAGTCAGAAAACACTTGTGGGGAAGCTGACAAAAGATCATCAATCTAAAATATTAACCCAAGCGTCCTCGCAGATACTGCTGGACCTTCTGAGTGTTTGCCGTGTTTGACTCCTGATCCCCAAAGCCTGCCCACCATCTAAAAGGCACAAGTCAGGACTGTGATGGAATACTCTCCACTTACCTGGATGAGTGCAGCTCCAACAACATTCAAGAAGCTCAATGCCATCCAGCATAAAACAGCTCTAGCAACACTCAAGAAGCTCAACATTATCCAGGATGAAGCAGCTTGCTTGATTAGCACCCCATCCACCAAAACATTCACTCCATCCATCACCGATGCACAATGGCAGCAATGTGTATATTCTACAAGATACACTGCAGCAACTCACCAAGGCTCTTTCGACAGCACATTCCAAACCCTCTACCAACTAGATGAGCAAGGGCAACAGATGCATGGGAACACCAGTACCTGCAGTTCCCCTCCAAGCCACACACCTTGGCTTGGAATTATATCGCTGAGTCAAAAATCCTGGATCCCCTTCGCTAACAGCACTGTGGGTGTACCTACACCACATGGACTGCAGTGGTTCAAGAAGACATCTCACCACCACCTTCTCAAGGGCAATTAGGGATTGGCTGATGGCATCAATGATGGCCTAGCTAGCGATGCCCACACCCAGTGAAAGAATAAATTTATAAGAAGTATATTTGTTGGTTGTTCCAATACTTTCATCAGCTGCAACCTTCATAAATTCCAACTCGTTCTGAGCCCTAGTATTTGCATGCTATCCCACGCAATGGTCAGCTCACTTGTCATCATTGTCATTGCTGATCTCCATTAGGTCCTCAATTTTCAGCACATTGATTTCAAAATCCTTATTCTTGTCTACAAATCTGTCCAGGGCCTACTTCCTTTTATGTCTGTACCCTTCCCCATTTCTATGCCTTTGCTCACACTTTCCACTCTCCCAGCTTTTGTCTACTGCATGTCCACCTCCATCCACTCAGCCAACACATCTCATGCTCTAGAACTCTTTCCCTAAACCCTTGTGTTTTGCTGCATCTCTCCCCAATTCAAAATCCTTCTTCGGACCTCCCTATTTGATAGCAACTTCAACTATCTTTCCTAATTTCTCTAACATTACTGCTTGGAATTTGAGCACAAACCATGATGTATCTTGGCACATGTTGCAGCTTTAAAAATGCTACATAATTATAAATTGTTGTGACCTTTCACCTACAGAGATTGGATATTTATGTTATATTTAGCCTGTGACATAGTTGACCACATGATGCTCTCCCAATGCCTCTCCACCTTTGTTCAGCTGGGAGGGACTGTACTCGCTTGGTTTCATTCTCATCTATCCAGCTGCAGCCAAAGAATCATTTGCAATTGATTCTATTCCTGCTGCTGCACAACTATCTCAGATGTCCCTTAAGGATTATCCTTGGCTCCCTCCTATTTCACATCTATTGCTGTCCCTCAGCGACAACATCCAAAAATATAGCATCAGTTTCTGCATGATGTCCCAGCTCTACGTCACTAATGTCTCTCTTGATCTCTGCACTCTCTCTAAATTGTTATACTACTTGTCAATAGTCCAGCATTGGATGAGCATAAGTTTCTTCCAACCATCTATTGGGAAGATCAAAGATATTATCTTCGGTCCTCACGGCAAACTCCTACCCCTAAGCACCGACTCCCTCCCTCTCCCTGGCAATTGCCTGAGGCTGAACCATACTGTTTGCAACATTGGTGTCATAGTTGACTCTGAGATAAGCTTCATCTATTTATTTGTTACCTCTAGACTTGACTGACCTGAAACTCTACTTCCTATAACCTAACTTGTCCCAAGTCCTGTTTACACATCACCCCTGTGCTTGATGACCAACATCGGCTTCTGATGAAACAAATGGACAAATTTTAAAATGTTCATCCTTGCTTTTAAATCCCTCTATTGTCTCATCCCTTCCCGCCTTTTGTAATTCCCTCCAGCAATACTACCCTTGAAGATATCTGCACTCCTCCAAATCTGGCCTTTTGAGCATCCCCAATTTTAATCCTCAGCCGTCTTCAATTGCCAAGGCCATAAGCTCTGGAATTCCGCCCCCCCACCCCCCCCAAATAAACCTCCGTGCTTCGCTTTCCTCCTTTATGACACTCCATAAAACCTAGCTCTTTGATGAAGCTTTTAGTCATCTGTCCTAACATCTCCTTATGTGGCTCGCTGTCATATTCTGTTTGACATTGTTACTGTGAAGGTCATTTTAGTACATTAAAGTCACTATATAAATACAATTTGGCGTTTTTGCTGAATTGAGCATGGACAGGTTTCCTTGGATGCATCAGTATTGGGAAAAATATTTTCAGAAGTTTCTGCTCAAAGGTTTCTCAAATTTATTTGAAGAAAGGATGGATGACAATTACTTTGAAACGTTTCATTCATGTGAAACTTATATTGGGCTGAATTTTAGATGGGGTGTATACTTCCCCCTCCAACCCTGGCCAATCTGATTGGCCAGAAGTTCTAGCAGTCTCAGCAATGCCAGGACTCAGTTGTCAGCACAGCTGGGACAGCAAACAGTCCCACGAAGAAGTGTCATGGATACCAGAGGCAGCTTAAGTCCTAGGTTCTTGGGCAGGGAGGAATTGGGCACCCTGGAGATGGGGGGAGAAGGTGGTGGGCTGTGCGGGCTTTGTAGGCCAGGCAGGAAGGGGTACGATCTTAGCAGGGGTGCCCCTGATGCATACAGGACACCCCCCAAAGGATATAACCCTCCCTGCCTACTCACCAACTTAGGTGAAGAAACGGCCATTCCATTCTCACTCGCCTTCCCCTGCCCTGCACAAGGTCACTTAAGGACCTCAATAAGCCTATGGACAGGCAGCCTAATGGATACCTTACACATGACCAGTATTATGGGGACCATGTCAGGGGTAGGTGGGAAGGCAATGGGCCAGCCATCCGACATATTTCACATGCACCTTCCTGCCGAAAACACGCCCAGCAGGGCAGGGATGGTGAGTGGGATGGGGGGGGGTGGTGTGCTGCTGAGTTAGGGATATAAAATCCAGCCCATTGTGCTATTTTAAAAGAGAGGCTGTGAGTGTGTTCCTCTGTGAGAGAGGAAAGCATTCTTATTCCACATAGTGTAGCTTTTGCTTCAAACTCCACAAATGTTAGAAAGTGAATAGACTGGTTTTGGACGGAGGGGGTGAGGGCTGAGACGTGAAAGGGGAGATAGTAGGTCTTTCTGCAGGTAATGTTGATTTAATTCTCAGGGGAAGAAACTTTTGAATCATAAAGCCAAGCAATTTCCTCACTTGTTTTGTTATCAGTTAGAAGAAGTCAGTGTTAACAGTTTACACTTGTGGGGCAAACTAATCCGGAAATCTCAAGTTCATATTTGTGAGTTTCAGTGATGTCATAGAATTGCAGTGCTGGCTGTTACACAAACGAGCAGAGACATACTGACCTTCACAAGGATATGTAGAGGCTCACGTCAGCTTGGAAAGTTTACAATGCAAAAATAGGCCATTCAGCGCTGCAGGCCTATGGGGCTCCACATGGACCTTAGAGGTAAACATTTTCTTTAACATTTGACAGATCAGCCCCCTTGCTCAGGGGATGTCTAAAATGATGGCCTGGCTTGAGGCAGAGCCTGGAAAAATGTGCAGCCCCAGGGCCAGCTGGGTGCTGATGTTTCCAGTCGCCATGGGGAAGTGGGTGCCACGAATGCATCTGAAGTGGTGCTTGTGAAAATGAAAATGAGGTGCCACCTCACTGACCCCTCAGACCTGCAAGGTATTGTTGAGTCTGAGTGCAAATACCAGGTGTGAGACCTAAGGAATTTTAGGACCATATACCTTTTCGGCAGTATTGCATTAATGTTGCAGTAAAATGCACAATGTTTGAACATTTTCTCCTCAATATTGATAATTTGAAACAATGTGTGGAATTTTCCCGTGTTGTCAATGGCCCATCCAGCGCCAGGCAAAAAGTTGCAAATCCGCCGGCATAAAAACAGTTTACATTGCCCCCGATGTTGGGTTTATGGTGGGTTGGTTATCCCACTGACTAGTGGAATAAAGAGAGGAGGAAGACCTTCTTACGATGAAGGCCACTGAAAGCCAATGTCTTCCTCAGCACTGTTAAAGGGCTACTCAGAACTCAGTGGCTTCGCATCACAGTTGCTGCATCTCAAGAGTAACACATAGGAATGCTGAATTTGGGAAGATAGGCAATAGTGAAGGAGACACAGTTGTATCATATATGGCAATCCATCAATGAAGGCCTGTCATATGTTCACCAGATTTGACACTCCTAACAGGCCAAAGGGCATCCACTCATTGACCATGTTGTAGTTGTTGGAGGTCAATCATCTCAGCTCCAGGACATCACTGCAAGAGTTCCTCAGGGTAGAGTCCTAGGCCCAACCATCTTCAGCTGCTTCATAAATGACCTTTCTTCCATCATAAGGTCAGAAATGGGGATGTTCGCTGATGATTGCACGATGTTCAGCAGTATTCATGACTCCTTAGATACTGAAACAATCCATGTCCAAATGCAGCAAGACCTGGACAAAATCCAGGCTTGGGCTGACAAGTGGCAAGTAACATTCGTGCCACACAAGTACCAGGCAATGACCATATCCAACAAGAGAGAATCTAACCACCCCCCCTTTGACATTCGGTAGCATTACCATTGCCGAAACTCCCACTATTAACATCCTGGGGGTTACCATTGACCAGAAACTGAACTGGACTAGCCATATAAATACTATGGCTACAAAAGTAGGTCAGAGGCTAGGAATCTTGCAATGAGTAACTGACCTCCTGACTGCCCAAAGCCTGTTCACATCTACAAGACACAAGTCAGGAGCGTGATGGAATAGTCTCCAGTTGCCTGGATGAGTGCTGTTCCAAAAACACTCAAGAAGCTTGACACCATCTAGAACAAAGGAGCCCACTTGATTGGCACCACATCCACAAACATTCACTCCCTCCATCACTGACACACAGTGGCAGTAGTGTGTACAACCTATAAGAAACACAACAGGAACTCACCGAGGCTACTTAGGCAGCATCTTCCAAACTCATGACCACTACCATCTAGAAGGACAAGAGCAGCAGACACATGGGAACACCGCCACCTGGAAGTTCCCCTCCAAGCCACTCACCATCCTGACTTGGAAATATATCACCATTCCTTCACTGTCGCTGGGTCAAAATCCTGGAACTCCCTCCCTAACAGCACTGTGGGTGTACCTACACCACATGGACTACAGCGGTTCAATAAGGCAGCTCACCACCGCCTTCTCAAGGGCAATTAGGGATGGGCAATAAATTCTGGCCTAGCCAGCTGCGCCCACATCCCATAAATTAATTTTTAAAAAAGATAGGTCATTAATATGCCACATCAGAGATTAGAGCACAAAGCTAGGTTGGGTCACTCATCTCAATTAAACTTTGGCATCCCACACAGGGCTCAATATGTTACATATCATGGTCACCTTGATGTGTCTCAGGTGCAAGGCAGAATCAGCCACCATGCAAGTAGGGCAGGAAAAGCTATGGACCCTTACAGTTTCCATATGTTTCATCTTCTGAGCTTCACTTTCTTGACTTATGAATCATTAATATCGTCAATGTTTCCTTTCAGACAGAAGGCAAAAGCAGATATGGATCCAGGGCTCAATGCTACCTTTATCAGGGTTCTAATTCAATGGAGGAGGTGAAGGAGGGAAAGACAACTCTGTGCACAGCTCCAGCAGGAGGGACATGGTCAAGCTGAGCCAGAGCATGAGCAGGAGGGTCAGGACGAGAGACCCAGGCACCAGGGCGAATCACCAGGCCGAGGGTTTATCGTAAAAGAGTCTCCTATTTATAAGTGAGTGAGAGGCAATGCTGTGCAAGTCTGCTCTGGTGCGTCACATATGCCACATTCTTCATGAAGGCCTGACGCCACATGGAGTTAGAGGGTATCCCCTGCCTGTGGCTTTGAAGGTGACGGCAGCACTAAACTTCTTTGCATCTAGTTCTTTTCAAGGATCAACAGGGGACCTGTAAGACATCTCTCAGTCCGCAACACATCGATGCATAAAGGAGGTCACAGGTGCCCTTCACAAGAAGGCACATCATTATGTCAGGTTTGGATGAAGATAGCCAGTCTGCAAGATTCACCAGCTTCTCCGCCATCTCAGGCTTCCCAAGAGTGCAGGGTGCAGTAGGCTGCACCCATGTGTCTATACAGGCTCCATGAAGCATGCCCTAATGTTTATAAAACACAAGGGCTATCATTCCATCAATGTACAACCAGTGTGTGATCTCCGGAAGTAGATCCTGCACGTTTGTGCATGGACCCTGGGAGCTGCCTTGACTCCAAAAACTGAGATTTTCAAGGGGTCATTATGAGGGGCCATTATGACTGCTTGGGGATAAGGGATATCCAGTGAAACACTGGCTGATGACACCATTGGGTCGTCCCCAGGGTCATTCCGAGGAGAGGTACAGCACTGCTCACATGGTCCCTGAAAGAGCAGACCATTGGGGTTCAGAAGATGCGCTTCAGATGCTTGGACCGCTCAGGTGCCTCATTCCAATACACTCCCGACAGGGTTTCCCGCATCACACAGCGCTCTTCACAATCTGGCGATGCAAAGAGGTGAACCCCTGCTAGGGGATGAACTGGACGAGGATGAGAGCTCATCGGAGGATGAAGATCCGGAGGCCCAGGAACCTCCGGAGGCTGCTGAGCGTCAGTGTGAGTGCGATCACACCATGGAGGAAGAAAGACATGGGAGACATGCCCATGATACGTTAATTACTGACAGGTTCCAGGAAGAGTAAAGTTAAGTGAGGGCAAATGGCCACTACTCCCCTAGAACCCAATGCCATTTCCTTTCATCTCAGTGGATGTCCACCCACTTGCATCGAGAATGAGTCCTGCATTCACACCTGTGTGTTCTGGCCTCATGAATCGCCAGGCCATGATCTTTTCTTTGGTCTGTGGGGCCCTGTGAGTGAGCTCACTCTGGGAACTAAGAGTCCATTAAGGAACAAGATCAATGCGAGAGAATACTTGAAGTCTTCACCGCTATCTAATCATGTAAACACTGCTGCGACTGAGATGTGGACATGCCTAGGGATCTCCTCCTCTCGTGCATGTCTTTTCTTCTGCCACTGCCACTGAGGAGACACACATGCCACTAGAATATCAATGCTGATGAGCTGCCCTCACTCAATGGTGTTCCTTGAGGAAGAAGGGTTAGAAATGCTTACATCACACATTTCCAATAAAGATAAAAGCAAAAAACTGCAGATGCTGGAAATCCAAAACAAAAACAAAAATACCTGGAAAAATTCAGCAGGACTGACAGCATCTGCAGAGAGGAATACAGTTAACGTTTCGAGTCCGTATGACTCTCCAATAAAGATTTTAGCACATCTCCCTGACATCACACAAGGGTGCAGAGGCTACTCCAACTGAGTTGACATCACAGGAATGTGAATGTCACAGTGGGACACTATTAATGAGTGGGAGGATGGCTAAACCTTGAGATAAGAGCATCCTAATATACAAAGTCACAATGCCTTCATTGCCCAAAACATTTGCATAACTATAAAATGTATTCACAAAAATGAAATTTATTTACACGTATAGCACACCTGTAACCTAAAAGTGACATCAGCTTTTCCTAGCTTTCCTAACTACCGCTATGCCTGGGTGCAACCCCAACATCCGCAGCAGAGGTGGAGGCAGCCTGCTGACTGCTAAGCCGGATGTCTACGATGACCTTGGCAGACGTCTTCTGGTGGCCTTAGGCCTGGTGGGCCCCAGCCTGATAAGGATCACCTACTCAGGGGCAGAAGCGCCCTCGGCAACCTAAGAAGCTGGAGTGGGTGGGGTCACAGGCAGAGGGGGCTGTGAGCGGCTGCACACCCTTGGAGTGTCCCGAGAGGAGGTCCCCCGGGGCATCTGGCTGACGTTCATCCTCCCTGTGGATGCCCGAATGCCCTGCCCTGATTCCTGCAGGAGATGATGCACCTGGAGGGGGGTCAAGGTGCCTCGTCCCCATGTCCCCTACATCCTGCTGGTGCCCACCAGGGTGTGTGGCCATGGAGTGCAGGACCAAGTGCAAATCTGGAAAGACCTGCTGGGCCAAGGTCTCCATGTTGGTTACCAGCCTTCCCATGGTGACCTCGAGGCGCTCGCATGTCGGAGCCACGACATCTGACAGAAAGCGATGACTCCTCCATCGTTCATTCTAGTCTGCTGAGTGACTGTTGAATCTCTGCCTGATGTTCCACCACCTCTTGTTGCACCTCCAGCATTGAGTTGGTGGCCGCTTCCAGAGGCTCATCATCAGCTGATTTGGACTAAGCATGTGACTGGTCTCCAGCAGCCCCTCTCTGAGTGCTGGAGGCCTGGGCTGCCCCTGCCTCTGCTTGCTGTGGGACGTGTCAGTGAGGTGTTCCCCATAAAGTGAGGCCAAGCCTATTCTACATCTGCGACCAACCAATGTGTGTGCCTCTCTGGGCAAGTGGAGAGTGCGTGTAAGCACCGTGATGGTTCGTCCGGAGCTCCCTCTTCAAATGTGCTGTTTGTTCTCCCACTGGTGCTGGACTGGCTTGGAGGCCTCGATCTGCTAGTGCCGAGAAAATAGAAATTGGAGTTTCAGTTTATTGAGCTAGATAAGACTGCACGTGACTCACTGTGATTGTCAGGATTTGATAAAGTGATGGAGCTGTGATCCATACTAGGTTGCTAGGAGAGGAGGATCTCCCCTTCCCCACAGGAGTGATCCCTGTCCTCTCCAGCCAGCTCAGCTGTAGCCTCCTCAAACTCAATGAGGGCAATGACATTGGTTGTCCCTCCCCATTCCGCAATTTCTCATGCTTGTGCATCAGCTTGGCCTGTATGAAGAAGAAGGAAAGGCATGCAATGAAAAGGGATGGAGCAGAGATTGGGTGAGATGCAAGTCTCCTGTTTGTGGTGAGCCCTCCCCAGTAGGGCCAGAGAATGGATGTGAGCAACATGATAGATGGGATAGTGGTGATGTGGAAGTCTTAGTGAGAGAATGAGTGCTGATATGTGTTCCCCGCTAATGGTGTGTGAGATCACTGAAGACAGTAGCCCTCTGAGTGCCTGATGCCATGTTGAGAGTTTGATATTGGACGGAGTTGAAGGATGACTTACCCTGGCACTGGATGGCATTTCAGGCGTGGTTGCCAGCCGCACTGACCTACTCTGTGACAGCCTCCCAGGCCGGAGAGGTGAGTCTGCTGTGATTCCTGCAGCCATCCTTGGGTTACAGGACTTGCCTGTGTGCCTGCACCCCTCTGATCAAGGCCTGGAGGGCCTGGTGGTCTTTAAATATGGTGCCTGGACCTTCAACCCCGCCAGCTGATGGTGGCAGGACGAATCAGGCACGAGTTCCCGCCATTTTGGCCAGCGGGGTGGGTGCTGCCAAAACCGCCCGTCACTGCACTTAGTCTCATAAATAGAAAATTCAGCCCAATGTTTGTAGTGAAGAACTCGGCATGCATCACTATGGAAGTTTGACTTTTTACTCCAAAAGAAGAAACTAGATAATAGGTCCTGGGCCCAGAGTAATGGGACCATTTCATTGATTAGGATTGGTAACGATAGAGGGATAGGATAAAAGCAAAAAACTGCAGATGCTGGAAATCCAAAACAAAAACAAAAATAAAAATACCTGGAAAAACTCAGCAGGTCTGACAGCATCTGCGGAGAGGAACACAGTTTTAAGTCCATATGACTCTTCAACAGAACCAAGGAAAAATAGAAGAGAGGTGAAATATAAGCTGGTTTAAGGGGGGTTGGGACAAGTAGAGCTGGATAGAGGGCCAGTGCTAGGTGGTGATTGCCAAAAGATGTCATAGACAAAAGGACAAAGAGGTGTTGATGGTGGTGATATTATCCAAGGAATGTGCTAATAGGTGACATTAAGGGTAAAAATCAGGACAAGCAAAGTACAGATTGACCTAGTGGGGGTCAGGTGGGGGGAAGGGCTCGAAATAGGCTAAAAGCTAGAGATAAAATAATGGATGGAAATACATTTAAAAATATTGGAATTAGGTGGGAAAAGAAAAATCTATATAAATTATTGGAAAAAAAGGGGGATCGGAAAGGGGGTTTGGATGGAGGAGAGAGTTCATGATCAAAATTGTTGAACTCAATATTCAGTCCGGAAGGCTGTAAAGTGCCTAGTCGGAAGATGAGGTGCTGTTCCTCCAGTTTGTGTTGAGCTTCACTGGAACATTGCAGCAGGCCAAGGATGGACATGTAGGCATGAGAACAGGGTGGAGTGTTGAAATGGCAAGCGACCAGGGAGGTCTGGGTCTTGCTTGTGGACAGACCGAAGGTCACCCAGTCTGCATTTTGTCTCTCTAATGTAGAGGAAACCGCCTTGGAAGCAACGAATGCAGTAGACTAAATTGAGGGAAGTGCAAGTGAAATGCTGCTGCACTTGAAGGGAGTGTTTGGGCTCTTGGATGGTGAGGAGAGGGGAAGTAAAGGGGCAGGTGTTGTACCTTCTGTGGTTGCATGGGAAGATGCCGTGGGAGGGGGTTGAGGTGTAGGGGGTGATGGGGAAGTGGAACAGAGTGTCCCAGAGGGAACGATCCCTGCGGAATGCCGCCGGGGGGGGTGAAGGGAAGATGTGTTTGGTGTTGGCATCATGCTGGAGTTGGCGGAAGTGGCCTTTGAATGTGGAGGCTGGTGGGGTGATAAGTGAGGACCCTATCATGGTTCTGGGAGGGAGAGGAAGGTGTGGGGGCGGATGCGTGGGAGATGGGCCGGACATGGTTGAGGGCCTGTCAACCACCGTGGGTGGAAAACCTCGGTTAAGGAAGAAGGAAGACATGTCAGAGGAACTGTTTTTGAAAGTGGCATCATCAGAACAGATGCAACGGAGGCGAAGGAACTGAGAGAATTGGATGGAGTCCTTACAGGAAGCAGGGTGTGAGGAGCTGTAGTTGAGGTAGCTGTGGGAGTCGGTAGGCTTGTAATGAATATTGGTGGACAGTCTATCACCAGAAATTGAGACAGAGAGGTCAAGGAAGGGAAGGGAAGTGTCAGAGATGGATCATGTGAAAATGATGGAGGGGTGGAAATTAATAAGCAAAATTAATAAATTTTTCCAGATCCAGACAAGAGCATGAAGCAGCACCGAAGCAATCATCGATGTACCAGAGAAAGAGTTGTGGGACGGGGCCGGAGCAGGACTGGAACAAGGAATGTTCCCATACCCCTTAAAGAGACAAGCATAACTGGGGCCCATGCGGGTACCCATAGCCACACCTTTTATTTCAAGCAAGTGAGAGGAGTTAAAGGAGAAATTGTTTAGTGAGAGAACAAGTTCAGCCAGACGGAGGAGAGTAGTGATGGATGGGGATTGTTCGGGCCTCTGTTCAAGGAAGAAGCGGAGAGCCCTCAGACCATCCCAGTGGGGGAATGGAGATGTAGAGGGATTGGACGTCCATGCTGAAGAGGAGGCAGTTGGGGCCAGAGAACTTTAAATAGTTGATATGATCTAGGGTGTCAGAGGGATAGGATGATCTTTCTCCTTCATTTGGAGAGATCCTTCCCCTTTGTACATGTGAGACAGAGGCCTTAATTAAAAAAAAGGACACTCATTGATATTTAGCTGGGAATGAGGCTGTCTCCTTCAGAGAAATTTGACAGCCAGATAGCCTTAAGGCTGGGTTCACTGCAGATTGAAACCTCTAACGCCAAAGTTCAGCATTCTCATCTGACAGACTGATATTAAGGAAGAAACTGCCTACACTTTTGAAGCTAAACGGTGCTCAAATTTTTAAAAAATCTCATCTGACTGTTACAGGTAGCTTCACACCAGTGATCTTGAAATCCTGGGTTAAGCTGGCCTTGACCCTCTTATATACAGCGAGAATTTTGAAAAACATTCATGCAATTCTTTGCAGTGTATTTACCTCTTTAAGTGCAAGCAGCAAGTGTGGCTACTCCTCCCTATTGATACAGCACAACAAAAGAAGTGCACAGTAATTAAATTAAGAATTTAGAAAATCATCTGGCACTGTATAGTTCAAGGGCTAAGTCTTTCGGTTATTCTAATCAGTCAAGCAAAGTGATGCTTCAAGCTGTTGAATAAATATCAAGCTTCTCGCATGCATGCCATTCTGGTGCACTCTTATTAGAGGATGGAAATGACTTTGTTTGCACCTTTCCTTCCTTGTTTAAAAATTGAAGTTGCTAGGTGAGATGGGATAAAAGTTTCTGTTCAATTTAAGAGTCTGAGTAAATTGAATTTTGACAGTTTCAATCCAACACCAATTGGGTGTGAATCCATAGCAGAAAATTGTCTATAATTTGGTACTAAGTTGGTAGTCTTACTTAGCAACAAGGATGGTTGCTGTGAGAAATGGCAAAAAAATTGAACAGATATGAAAATGGGTTGTCAGGGCAGAATGCCCTGTATGTACCTCACACTACATCTGACTGTGGAGTGCTTGAAATTGACATTGAAAAGCAAGAAAGTTTCCATTTCCCAATGCTAACATTCTTCATACCGATGACTGAAGAAGTTTTGAGAAAGAAAAGCATATATATTTATATATATGTTCCATAAACCATGACTCAAATACAGGCTTGAATTTTACATTGAATTTTACACTTGGCTATTCTCACTTTAGTGGCATATGATTAATAATTAAAAAAAATTGAATAAGACACTGAAAAAGTGACCATCATACATTCTGTAAAGATGTGGAGTAATGTAAAATGATAATGTGGATTAGCAGCCTGAAACCATTTTAAGTTTAACGAACGCAACCTCCTGCAGTTGAAGGCTTGAAGCCTGTTTTCCAATTCATGGAGCATATTCTAGTCCTCTAGAGTTCAGATGCAAAACAGCACATTGCACAAATGCCCAAAACTGCAGCTCAGCATAAAGAAAATTTTGGAAACACCAGGCCAAAAATTCCTAGGGAAACATTCCACCACTAGAAGTATGGCAAGGTGAGATTTCTGGCTGCCAGTCTGCTATGCCCTTGTTTCTATCCCAAACCTTGAGATCAGTGTCATTTTCAAAGAAGTTTCCAAACACCCAACTTTTCCAGCCTATCAATGTGTCTGGTCCACTGCATGCCAGGAATTTTCAGACACCTTGCTGCTACCTTAAAGCGCCAGCGATATGAGCCAAGGAAGGCTTCACATTATATATCATGTAAGCTGCCACTGTCTAAATGGCAAATGATTACTCTGCAATTAGTTGTCATTGGATGTGTTATGGTCAGGAGAGGGATAAATTTAAATTGCACTAATTTCTCCTCTCACCAGCCATCCGTAAACAGAAAGGTGTTTTGATTTGTTTCCCTCCTTATAAGCAGTGGCATATTTCCCAATCCCTTGGTTTTGGTGTGATCCAATTTTCTATTAATAACTCCACAGCAAACTTGAATAATGATGAACTCAAAGGTTAGTTTATTTGCACACACTCAAAATGCGAAAGAGAGTTCGCAACATCCCCCTTATATTCTGATAGTAAAGAGAGGGATAGAGAAAAGAAAGATTTACAGTACAGGATCTATAGAAAAAAGAAATATTGTTTCATGTGAGTCCCAGAGACCAGAATCAAAGTCCAATGAGGCATACCTTCATGGAGGTTAGTGGGTTGAAAACTGATGCTGTATAATTCACTTTTCCAGTGATGTTGGCTTCACATGATGGGTTAGGCATGCAGAGATGAATCAGACTTGTAGGTGATGGTACAGACTTCCAGCAGAAGCAGGGTTGGTTGGGCCAGGTGTCCAACCTGAGCTAGAGCTCCTTTGGTGTGGCCTGCTAGTCAGATGTTAAACAGCAAGCTAAGCTTTTCAGTTCAGCAAGGCAATATTACTGGTTCCACAAGACAGAGGTCCAGGTCACATGTCTCTCACTCTCCACACTGTCTTAGACAAGGGATGTGTATCCTTTATCTGGGCCCCTGAGATTATTAAATGTCTCAACCATTAATAATTGAAAGAAACGTTGCTGGGCTCTTTGTCTTAGCAGTTGAGCAGACTCCTGTTGGCCAGCCTGGGTTATGAAATACAGATGGCCTTTGTATAGCTCTCTTTGAATTTGGCCTGTGCATCTCCCCAGAGATAACGATGTGTGAGTTTCCCCAATACTACCAAGTAGCTTCTTTTGTTTGGCAGGAGGGAGTGCGAGGGTCACGGGTAGACATTAGTTCAGCCATTTTTAAAGGCCTTTGTTTAATTTTTAAAACTTTGGAAATAACCATAAGGATATTTATGTATATTTTATAAAAATATACAGTGTGAGGTCTTAGTCCCCTCATGTGTGTTTCAGGCCTCTGTGGATCTTACTTTCACCAGGATATAAGAACAGAAGAAATAGGAGCAGGAGAAGACCATGCAGCCTGTCAATCCTGCTCCGACATTCAATACAATCTGGCTGATCTTCGGCTTCAACTCCAATTTCCCTCCCATGCCAGATATCCCTTGGATTCCTTGAAAGACTCATGCCCAGGTTTTTGTTCCCAAGGTGGGTGCACAGAGTCGGGAAATTTCCAGCTTTGCTGCACCTGCCTCAGTACAAAGTGACCTGATCTTCATTCCAGACGGTAGGAGGATGCCCAAGCTCAGAGGCAGCCACAGGGGCTGCCGAGTGCTGAGTGCGTGCTGGTTAAAAGGCCCATCTCAGTGCTCTGGGACTTTTTCCCGTTGTACGTTTGAATACTAAGCCCTCTAAACTTCAAACCTCACGTACCCACCTACTCTTTTACCCTAGCCATACAAACGCATGCCAATCCATGCCCCTCTATCCACCCCCAATGGCTCATCATACCCTCCATGCCAACCCATGCTCCTATACCTATCCTCATGGCCCATAATACACCACATGCCAATACATGCCCCTCTATCCAATGCTCACACCCTCAATGCTGACCCATGCTCACATATACATCCTTGTGGCCCCTCATGCCCACCATGCCAGTACAAGCCCCTCTATCCATCCCTCATACTCTCCATACCAACCCATGCCACTCTACCCACCCCAAAGCCCTTCATTCCCCCCATGCCAACACATGGCCTCCACTCATAGTGATGGCCCCCTTTCACCCCTAATCCAACTTAGTGCCAACTCATGCCAAAGCATTCCCCAGGCACCAACTTTTTCCCTTACACACTCCATGCCAATTCACCAAATATCCACATGGACAGACCCCAGGAGCTCTGCTGAGATGAAATAAAATAAAGTTCTATTACAGACTTCACTATACAAAAAAAACCCCACAGCCTGCTGTTTTTATCTCATTGATACAAGTCCATTCAATACATGTAAATCCCCTTAAATATTTAATCCTTATAAGAACAAACATTTGTATTCAGAGCCCCACGTTAAAGATAGCTAATCCCTTAATAACTTCTTGGAGCCATCAATGAAATTGTGAATTGACAGTCCCCCACTGAGATAATGATAGGTTATGGAAGCAGTCAAGCAGTAATAATACAATGATAGCACTTAGGGTTGTGTCAACAAACAGATTTTGAAACTAGAAGCACTGATATTTTTTTCAACTAGGGCACACAGCAGGTTTTTGTTTTCAAAATTTAAAGAACAAGGTAATTAATTAACTTGACAGCTTGATAGTTCCACAGACTTTATCCACCTTTTATGAGCATTCATGTTTACACTTAAGAATCATTGGCCACACACTGCAGGAAATAGACCTTGCTCCAGTGAAAATCATCTCAGTTTGAATTCAGTTCTGAGTTCAAATGGCCCTGCTGGGTTCAGGCTTCTCCCATATGTGAATCCCTTTCCGCCCCCTTACCCCCAGTGAGATTAGGATCTGCCAGAAATTTGGAACTGGACTTCCGATTTTGGTGTTGTAGTGCCATTTTGGATAAAGCGCAGAATCAGCACAACTCTGCGAAAATCCAGGCCTAAAACTATCTGTCTATCTCAACCTTAAATATATTCAATGATGGAGTGCCCACAACCCTCTGGGGTTGACAATTCCAAAAATTCACAATCCTTTGAATGAAGAAATTTCTCCTTATCTCAGTCTTGAATGATTGGTCCCTTATTCTGAAACTGTGTGCCCGTCTTCCAGATTCCCAAGCCATTGAAAACAATCTCAGTGTCTACTCTGTCAATCCCCTCCAGAATCTTGTATGTCCCAATGAGATCATCTCTTATTCTTCTAAAATTCAGAGAATATAGACCCACTTTACTCAGTCTCCCATCTTTGGAGAACCTTCATATTCCAGGGACCAATCTAGTGAACATTCGCTGTACCTTCTCCAGTGCAAGTATGTTCTTTTTTAAATATGGAGGCCAAAACTGCACAGAGTATTCCAGGTGTGACCTCACCAAATCTCTGTACAATTACTCTTGTACTCCAATCCCTCTGCAATAAAGGTCAACATACAATTTGCCTTCCTAATTGCTTGCTTTATCTACATGTTAACCTTTTGTATTCTTGTACAAGTATAAAAAAGTCCCTCTGAACATTAACATTTACAACTTACACACCTTTTTAAAACATAGTCTCCTTTTCTATTCTTATGACCAAATTGAATAACCTTACATTTCCCTACATTATACTCTTTCTGCCACCTTGTTGCCCATTCACTTAACCTGTCCATATCTCTTTGCAATCTCTTTGTGGTTCTCCTCCAAGCTTGCATTCTCACCTAGCTTTATATCAGCATCAAACATAGATCACTGTAGCTCCAGCTGGCAAAGACGGCCAAGAACTCAACTCCCCCTCTGTCTATTGGTGCATGCGCAGCAAAGAGAGCAGAGGAGCAGGAAGCGGGTGGAAGAGCTGGAGGGAGGGGGAAATGGGAAGCCACGAAAGGAGCAGTGCATGAGAGCGGGGGAAATAGCACAGGGAGCAATGGAGGGAGTGGGGGGAAACAGGAGGTGGGAGGGCCCAATGAGGGCCTGTATTTAAGAAAAGGTGTATTGGCATTGGAGGCAGTTCAAAAGAGATTCACTAGGCTGATTCCTGGGATGAAGGGGTTGACTTATTAAGAACAGTTAAACAGGCCAGGCCTTCATTCATTAGAGTTTAGAAGAATGAAAGGTGATCTTATTGAAATGTACAAGATGCTGAGGGGGCTTGACAAGGTAATTGTTGAGAAGATGTTTCCACTAGTGGGGGAATCTCAAACTAGATGACATAGTTACAGAATAAGGGGACACTCATTTAAAACTGAGATGCAAAGGAATTTCTTCTCTCAGGGATAGTGAATATTTGGAATTCTCTAGCCCAGAGAGTTGTGGAGGCTAGATCACTGAAAGTATTTAAAGAGGAGGTGGATAGATTTTTGAAATATTGGGGAGTTGAGGGTTATGAGGATCTGGCACGAAAGAGGAGTTGAGGCCTGGGGCAGATCAGCCATGATCTTATTGAATTGTGGGGCAAGCTTGAGGGGCCGAATGGCCTATTCCTGCTCCTATTTTCTATGTTCTTATGAAAGGAGCGGGAAGGAGTAGCAAAGGGAGCAGAAAGGGAATGGTGAAGAGAGTGGAGAAGTGGGAAGCGGGAGGAAGTGCAGAAGGAGCGGTGAAGAGACTGGGAAACAGGAAGGAGCAGGGGAATTAGTGGGAGAGGGCAGAAATGGATGCAGGAAGGGGTAGTGGTGATAGGGATGAAGAGAATGGCAGAGGGAGCAGTGAAGAAAGCGGGGAAACCAGGAACCGGCAAAGAGAGCATAAAGCAAGAGGGAGAGGTGTAGGGACCAGAGGAAATGAGAAAGAGAGAGGCAGATGGATCAGCTGAGGGAGCAGGAGGGAGCAACAAAGAGAGCAGGAAGTGGGCGGGAACAGTGGAGGGAGCAGTGGGAGTGGCGAAGGGAGAGGCAGAGGGACCAGCGAAGGGAGCAGACGGGAATGGTGAAGAGAGTAGGAAATGACAGGGAGTGGCAGAAGCAGCAGCAGACACAGGTGGGGAGAAGTGGAAAGCGGGAGGGGGCTGTGGAGAGACCAGGGGGGTTGGGCAAGTGCTGAAAGGATCAGGAGAGAGTGGCAGACATGAAATGGGAGGATGCGGTGAAAGGAGGCGAGCAATGGGAGTGGAAGGGTGTAGCGAGCAGGAGGGAGGTGCAAAGACAGCAGCAAATGGGAGGGAGCAAGAACAGTATTGTGTGTTCTTTCCTGTCATTAATGGATGCAGTTGCCTAGGACATGGCAGTCAGTGCCAAATTAGATTCATTACTCTGATTTGAGGCTAGCATACACACACCCCTACATCATGCAGATGTACTTTGTACTGGGGAGAAGTGAGGCAGAACTGTTGGAATTTCTGACAGGTGTTAGCACCCTAAGGCATGCACTATGCAAATATAATTCCACGGGTGCTGGGAATTAATACAAGGAGTGCCTACTCTCATTTGTAATGAAACTTCAAAACATTTAAAAAAGCAAACTAATGTTGAATCTTCCCTCAAATTCCAGATACCCACCTGCACACTGTTCCCCCACCAACCCTATTTGCGTTGGCACTTCTGCTTTCATCCCCACCCCCAATCCTGCCCAAAACCAGGCCAATGAATTTCATTCAAGTGTTCAGGGTAGGAGGACAACTCAGTGATCATGGCATATTTAAGCATGAATCGGTCTCTGGTCAGTCTATGCAATCTAATTGCAACTTGAGAATCCATGTTAGTAAGGTCATACAAATTGGTAACAGTGAGAATACAACTCTGTTCCTTAATTCTGGAACATATAAAGATGACCATCCCTCAACTGTTGAACAGAAATTTGCTTTATATAAGGATTTCTATATTTCTTCCCCAAATTATTCATTATCATTATATATCTTGAACTGAACTTGTTTTAATTAGGTACATTTTAGATTTTTATGCTGAATATGATGCCATCATAAAAATAGTGAGTCTGCAATTTGTCACAATGTAATAACTAAATATATTTCTGATAATTCTCTTTCCAAAATGTTTGTGCACATTGTTTTCAAATCCTAGCTACTGACCATGACCTGACTATCCTTCTTGATGAAAGGCAAAATAACCTTTTTGGACTGAGAGCGTAGCTCATTCATCAAGGTCTATGCCAGAATGTCACACCACAGATTGCCGAGCACATAGGAGCAGCTCAGAAACTCAAAATTTCTGGAAGAAGATGGGAACAAGTTCCTTAGATAGCTACAAAGAAAATGTGATGTTTTACTATTGATTGTAACACATATCTGAATTTGACAGTTTAAGGCATTTGAATTCAAACATTGAAATGTTCAGTTCAATCCTGATACAAATATATTTAACTAAAGAGATCCTAATTAGGATGAACATGGATTTTTCTTTTAAAAGTATCACATTATATTTGCATTGTGCATGCCTTGACAGAACAGGAAAGCTGTAATTCTTGCAGAATAGACCTTTTAATATTGCCTGCTCATGTCACTTTACTATGGCATTTAACTGAAGGGCTGAGAGTGGACCCCAAGAGAGAAAAGATTTTAATAGTCTTTCAAATGAAGACATTCCACTGAGAGATTGGGAGAAAGGCATAGACTAGCTGTTATGGTGCCATACTGTCTTTTCAGTTCCTTACATTCAAACACAATGGACACGTATGCTAAGTTACTCATAAATTTACCCTTTGCTCTCCCACGGATGCAGAGAAGTCAATGATCTCCAATATCAAACAATGCTGCATGATTCATCACAGCAAACAGTATCATCATTTGCCCTCCTACTTAGTGCCATCTACAATCTCACATTTTGGAATTTACATGAGATGAGAAATGAAGAAACATTGGGTGTTACATAACACATGATGAGGAAGAGCCAGGTAAAGTGGAGGTGGATCAATGGTGGCCCAATAAATGTAGAGTGAATGTCCCTTTTGTCAGTTACCTCTACTTGATTTTCTCAGACTGGGGTTTTAACAGTAGACACCAATTTCTGTCCCATCATTTAGGGAAGTATTAGATTGTGCTCACAGATCCATACATACAAAGAAGAACACGATTTTTAGCTGTTGGTAAATACCCAGGGAAAATCCAGTTAGCAAATAACACCTGTACATGGGACAAAAATGCACTCAGATGCTACCAGGCACAGAAAATGTTAATTAAAAGGCATAACTTCCAAAAGAATCCATTCTTCCATTTTTTCAAAAGCAAAATTGAATATGACTTGATTGTTTAAAAAGGGGAAAGATTTGCAGATCTCACGATAAAGAACAAAGAAAATGTATGTGCTCTTTCCCAAATGGAAAAGCTGTGATATTCCTTTGAATAATATCACACCTTTGAAAAGGAGTGAACTACAATGTCCCCTTGCACTTTGATCCCACCCTAAGGAACCTGGTAAAACTTACTACTAGTCTGCATCTAAAATGTAATGAGTACTAGTCAAAGCATTGCAAACCGTTCTTTTGTTCTGAACAAACATAACTGAAGAGAAGAAAAGTTTACAAAAGAAATACTTTCTCTATAAAGTACTCCCTCATCTATAAGCACCTTTGTATATATTATTGCACTCGCAGTAGCATTGGTTTGTCTCTCAGTCAACTTTCCATGATAGTGCTCTCCTGTTCGAAGCACTGTAATGCAATATTAAATTGCCTACTTAGATAGAAACATGGGATTGCAGAACCTACTCAATTTGTAAGAAATTTTAACATACTGTTTAAAAGTAATATTATTCCCGCCACCTGAAACTGGGGCTGTTTCTGTTATTTAAATCTGTCAGAAATACCACTATTAATTTAGCTGGAAAGTAAGCTGTTATCTGAGTGGTTCATAGGTAAGCAAGTACAGGATCACAATGCTTATAAAATTATGTGAATAAAGTTATTTCAGTACAGAGAATCATAAAATCTTACAAGAGAAGAGGCCATTCAACCCACCACATCTGTGCTGATTCTTTGAAAGAACTTTCCAATTAGTCTCACTCCCCTGCTTTTGCTCCTTGGTTGATTTTTTCCCTTTTCAGTATATACCCAATTCCCTTCTAAAAGTTAAAAATGAAATTACTTCTATCATGCTTTCAGGCTCAACACTCCAAATTATAACAACTATGCTGTATAACTCCTTTGAGTACAAACATGTTTCCAACTGTTCCTATTCAGATGAAGTTACATTATTTCATAGTTTACCATTGTGAGAGTTGAACTCTTGATAGTTTTGCCATTGTGAGATTTGAACTCTTGATCTTGGGGTTACAAACCCAGTACCATAACCACTTGGCTATTTAGGCCTGCTGTATAAACAACTGCTCGTGGTTATATTGGCAATTATCTTAAATCGGTATACTCTGGTTGCTAATCTTCCTGCCAATGAAAACAATTTCTCCATAGGTGCTGGAAAGGTTCTTTAGGTTCCTCCAACTATTGAGAATGTGCTTAGTTTTAATGTTCATTTCCTTCCCATTACCACCCTTAGCTTGTTAAAGTTCAATTTGTAGGAAAGCAGATAAAGAGTGTTTTCTGTGAAGAACTGGTCACCTTCTTTCTTTCTATGAACTATTTATAAATCAAACAGCTAATAGAGAAAGAGGCAACTCACAAAGCTAATTTAAGCAGCATGCATGCATACAATGAAATACATTATGCTATTGACCTTTTAAAATGGTGTTATGCAGAGCTCTTGCTGCACATCAATGAATTCAATCTCTTATGTATTACACTTGCAAATTATTGGCACAAGCAAAGCAGATATGCCATAATTGTGTACCTATTTTTAGAATAACATCCTGGGGTAGTCTTTTTGTCTCAATATTCAGAAAGGAAAGTTATGCCAGTACAATTGCAGAAAAAGCCTGAGATAGGCAATGGCATTATCATCAAGCTACAAATTACATTGCATTTGAACAGAAATAGAGACTCAGGATAAAAAATAAAAAAGATATATGTGCTCTTGTCCAAATGAAAAAGGTATGTTCAGTTTTGTGACCTCTGAAAAGAAGTGAATTACAGAGTCCTCCTGCACCTCGATTCCACTAGCTTTATAATATAACTACAGATGAATATAAATAATTTTAGCTTTATGGATTCTTTAGAATGAAGTTCACATTTTGATATCTATCAATCTTGTTACCTAACTAAAATGTTAACTATTTGATTTTTGACAACAGTAGTTCAAGCTGTGGTACTTGTGATTTTTGCATGCTACAATTGCAAGGCCATTTTAGACCATAAGACATAGGAACAGAAATTAGGTCATTCGGCCTATCGAGTCTGCTCCGCCATTCAATCATGGCTGATAAGTTTCTCAATCCCATTCTCCCGCCTTCTCTCCGTAACCTTTGATCCCCTTATCAATCAAGAATTTTAGTAAGACATCGGTGGACTATTCATTTTTCTGGAAATTATCCCAATTTTCATGTCATTTTTTACTTATGTAGGTTATTCAAAAATTTCATAACTTGTTTCTAAATGTTCTAACATGGATCAGTATAAACTAAATAGTTCTATCTTATTTCAAATTTCAAATGTTGGCAAAAGAATTCCAGTTTGCAAAATAATTTAAATGGTATATCTCCATTAGGCATTAGCTGATCTGGCAAACCAAGAGAAGTCATATATTATGTTAAATGCCATGGGACAAAAGAAATTGGCAATTGCAACATCCTTTATGTACCCAGAGGACACAGATTTAAAATAATTGACAAAAGAACCAGAGGTAACTTGAGGAAAAAAATGTCAACACAGTGAGTTGATGCGATTTGAAATGTATTACCTAAAAGGAATGGTGGGAATAGATTCAACAGAAACTTTCAAAAGGGAGTTAGATAAATACTTGGAAGGGCAAGGTCTGCAGGGCTATGGAGAAGGAGTAGAGGATGAGTCTAACTGGATAGCTCTTTCAAATAGCCAGCACAGGCACAATGTAATGAATAGACTCCTTCCGTGTTGTATTATTTTATCATTCGATGATGTTGCAATTGCCAATTTCTTTTGTCCCATGGCATTTAACATAATATATGACTTCTATTGGTTTGCCAGGTCAGCTAATGTCTGGTGGAGATACGCCATTTAAGTTATTTTGCAAACTGGAATCCTTTCGTCAATATTTGAAATTTTCCTGAGTAACTTTGGATTTTCTTTTCCCTTTGGAAGTTTCTGAGATTGACTTTAAACTGTCGGAATGAGGGAGTGTGTAGTCAGCAGCAAATCTGTGACCCCCTACCTACAGTGAAAATTACCACAGAGCAGTAAAGATTTACTCATAGGTTCCTCTGTGTGAAATGTTATGCCAAGGCCGTTGGAGCAGGAAGGGTACATATGAACAAGGGGGCAGGAGTAGGCCATTCGGCCCCTCGAGCTTGCTCTGCCATTTAATAAGATCATGGCTGATCTGATAGTAACCTCAAATCTGCATCTCGTCTACCCCCGATAACCTATCATCTCCTTGCTTATCAAGAATCTATACACCTCTGTCTTAAAATATTCAAAGACTCTGGGCGGAATTTTCCAAGCCCGCTGGCGGCAGGCATGACAGGTGGCCTGATTGAAAACGTTGACATGTCCTGCATCATGACAGCATGAAGGCAGGTCGCGATTGTCCATTCAGCCTTTGGGGGAACTGCGGTGAGTGAGCAGCAGCATTCTCCATAGTTCGCCTGTTGTTTACAGGCCTCAGGGCACAGGGGGCAACTGATTCCTGGGCCCGGAAGCGACTGTTGAGGGGGGGGGGAGGGGGGGGGTGGGGGGTTTGGCGGGGAGTGGTGTCTGGGGGCAAGTGCTGCCCTGATGCTGTATGCTGTGCAAAGGCAATCAACGTGGGGGGCAGGGTAAGCAAGGGAAGTAGCCACACATTAGGGACAGCTGTATAAACTGACCATGCCTCTGTAACTAAGACAGATGAGGTGCAGCCACAGTGATGTGATTGGGGTCAGTCTCCTAGCCTGCCCATCCATGCAAGCAATGCGGAGGCACCAAAGGGCCTCCAAATGCTCCAAACCTTACCCCAAACACCCCCCACCTCCCCCCAATCCCCCGGCACAGACTTCGAGTCTGCCACCACTTTATTGGACCGTGGAGCATTAGGACTGCACGCGTTGTATAATCTCCTCACCAACGCTGGCCACGTAGCAGTCACTGCTGGAGGTGCTCACAGCCCCTTGCAATCTCAGCATCCTGACTTGGACCCCATGTCGCAGGTTGACAGGGCAGCCATGCAGCGCACTCATCTCTGGCCATCTGTGGGGTGACCAGCACTCTCTGGGAATGATTAAGGGGCAGTCACACAGGGCCAGGAAAGGTGCTAAGTACAGCCATGATAACCACATCTCTATCTCTCTTTCAAGCTGCAGGAGGACCACCTCAGGATCATGGATCCTGGTGACCTAGCTGTACACCTGATGGGCTACAGAGACCGTACAAGCTGGATGAGAGAGCGACTGAGGCACTGGCCGTGCAAAGGCAGGAGCAGCAACCGCATGAAGAAGGGGCAGCAAGTCTCCCGCACATGCTGCCCAGGAGCCACAGCGAGCCGTGGCTGGTCAGTGTCTAGCAACACCCAGGCCATTCCTGCAGATGACGGAGAACCAGGGTTGCCGATGACTGCGCATCTCTAGGGATCTGTTGGCTCACATTTGCCACTTACTACAGGACTTGACACTAAGGGGACATGGAAGGCATCCAGTGCCAGTGGCGGTGAAAGTGACCATGGCGCTCAATTTCAATGCCAGTGGCTCCTTTCAGGGCTCTACGGGTAACCTCTGTGGGATTTCACAATACCTGCCCACAACTGCATCCATGAGGTCACAGATGCCATCTTCTCCATGGCACACAACTTTGTGCATTTCACCCGGGACCAGGACAGCCAGGATGCAAGGGCCACTGGATTCACCCTGATCTCGGGATTCCCAAAGTTGCAGGGTGCAATTGACTGCACTCATGTGGTGCTCAGGTCTCCATTACTACACTTGGTGGACTTCATCAACTGCAAGGGCTTTCACTCACTGTACATGCAGCTGGTATGCGACCACCAGAAATGCATCCTGCAGTTATGTGCATGGTTTCCAGGAAGTTTGCACGACGCCTACATCCTGAGTCACTCGCAGATCCCTGCAATCTTCCAGGGTCCACAGCGGCTGCAGGGTTGGCTCCTTGGGGATAAGGGCTACCCGCAGAGGTCGTGGCTGATGACACCCGTGCAGCAGCCTCAGACTGCAGCAGAGCGGCGCTATAATGAGGCACATGCAGCAGCTCGCAACTTGTTGGATCAGACCATCGGGATGCTGAAGATGCTGTTCTGGTGCCTAGACTGGTCTGGTGGAGCCCTGCAATATAGTCCACAGAGGGTGTCACACATCATCATCATCTGCTGTGCCCTTTCACAATCTGGCGCTGCAACGGGGTGAGGAGCTGGCTGAGGAGGAGAAGGAGGAGCTGCATGTCTCCTCTGATGAGGAGGACACCGACGGGGATGAGGGTGAGGGGGTCCTCGGTGGTGATGAAGACAAGACTCTCACACTGGCCAGACGAGGAAGGCACACTCTGGAGGCCCTCATAGCTGCCAGATTTGTGAAGGATGACCATGACATGCAGTGAGGTGTTCCTGTAGATCCCCACATCGCAGTTGTGAATGTTTGACTCCAGTCTGGCTTATCACAGCGCCAAATATCCTCTATGAGAATGCTCCTGCCATGGAGATGCAGTGGAGACCCTAATAGTCGTTCGATCACAGGAGGATGATGACAACAAGCAGTTAGGAGACTCCAGAGGTCTTCACATAGCCTCTGAGAATATCTGACCTCTGTCTGGCCGAGGGCAGCTCGTTTGCGCTCCATGATCAGGGCTATCTCAGAGACGCAGCCATGAAACTTTAGATGCATTTAATGCTGTGTCCACCTTTAGCACCTCAGCCCTTCAGGAGCTGGTGCACAGCATCACTGGTCGCAGATGCTGGTGTGATGGGGGCCAGCCCCACCTTAAATGTTCTGAGAGCGCACAAGAGAATGAGAGAACTCTGTAGCGCCTGCCCACTACCTTCTGGCAACAACAACCAGCACCGCCGAAGTGCAGCTATCAGTAATGTTTCCAGGGAGTGTGAGGCTGAACCAGCGCTGTGGTCTGAGACACCTGCCTTTTATCTTGTGCAGAAAGGTTTCACATCTGAGTGACAAGAACACTGCTCATCAGAACAAGGAGCCACAGGCGGGGTGACATTCTTAGGAGTTTATTGACAATAATGAACAGTATGTACAAGGATCAACACCTGTGGCCACGTTGTGCAACTACTTTTACCTAACTTTCCTAACCTTGCCGTTACGTCTTGGTGCTCCCCGGACACCCACAGCAGAGGTGGAGGCAGCCTGCTGAATGTGACGACCTGTCTGTGATGACTTTGGCGGGTGTCCTCTGGTGGGCCGAGACTTGGAAGGCCCCGGCCTGCTTTCGGGGTCCTGCTGTGTGGCAGTGACACCCTCCTCGCCTCGTGAAGCTTGAGCTGTGGAGGTCACAGGAAGAGGGGATTCGGATGGGCCAGTCACTCCCAGGGCCACCTGGGTGGATGGCCCCAGAGCGTGCACCTGTTGATCCTCCTCGCTATGGATGCCTGGCTGACTCCATGAACGGAAGCGGTAGCTGGAGTGAGATCAAGCTGCCCAGCACCCTTCTCGCATGCACACTGTTGGAGGCCAAATATGGCATCAGCATTGGAGGTAAACCCATGCAGCAGTGTAGGAGCGGCCCTGGACCAAGGTATCCATGGCGGCCACGATCCTGCCAGTGTTGATCTTGGTGCATTGGAATGCCGGCGCTATCACCTCAGCCTGAAGTCAGACTGACTCCTCCATCATGCCCTGTAATCTGAGGAGTGCCGCAGACATCCATCCTGATGTTCCCATGCTTGCCTTTGCCGCTCCAGCATGACATGACCAAGTACAGACTCGAACTCAGCAACATTCTGGCTTCCAGCAGTCCTCCGAATGATGGGAATTTGGGAAGTCCCTGCCTCTGCCTGCCATGGATCAGAAAGTGTGATGTGCTCACCAGATTGTGATCCTGAGGCTACTCGAAATCTAGGTCCCAACAAGATGTGTGTCTCTGTGTTGGTGGAGGGTGTGGGTGAGCGCTGTGATGGGACCTCAGGGAGAGTGCCTTCAGATTCCTCTTCAGAGGGTTTCTCGGAGCTTGGTTGGAGACTCTGGGTCATGGACTCCATCGGCTGTTTGGCAGATGTGCCTGCAAAAGCAAAGGGAGATAATTAGTGCATGGCAGTGGCCTGTGAAACAGGACACATCACTCATGGCATGGTTGTCTAATGGCTGTTGCAGTGCTGGATCCTCACTTGGTACAGCAGCACCGGCCTCACCGTCAGCACAGGAGCAGTCCCAGTCATCATCGGCCAGCTAGATGGCTCTGTTTTCTAATTCTGTCAGAACTTTGATTTCTGGCATCCCTTCACCTGTCTGCGACCTTTCCCTCCTGTTGTGAGCCAATTTGTCCTGCATGGATGGAGATGACGAGAGTGTATCAGAACGCCTGCCAGGCCAGATGATAAGTATGCCAGGCCTGTGTGGGTGATAAGTGGTCCTATGGATGGCAAGAGGACAATGATGGTGTGTGTGAAAGAATGAATGGTGATGTCCCTTGCACTGGCAGTGAGTGAGGGCCCTGTGGATGTGTGATGGGTTTGTGAATGTGTGAGTTGGGAGTGATGAAAAGAATGACTTAACCCTGTTGGAACAGAGGAGATCATTTATCCTTTTGCGGTACTAGGTCACTGTCCTCCTCTGCAGGGCATTCACGCTGACCACCGCTGCCACCGCCTCCCAAGCCGAGTTGGTAACATTGCTGCCCATCCTACGGCCAGAGTGGGGGTAGAGCAAATCCCGCAGTTGCTCGAGGGACCCGTCGTTGAAGCATTCTTTTTACCTTTGCAGGCCATGTCTCCCAGGCAATGGTGGTGAGCTTGTGGCGATGAGCACTTTGCTGGCGGATGCCTTTTAAAGATGGCGGCCAGCGCGATGCAACAATGGGGTGATGGTGATCGAGCCAACCCATCATGGAAACTGTGTGTTTCCAGGGAATGCATAAATAATGAGGCAGGCTCGGGAAGATACAGTGTGAAAACCAGCCATGTTCGTCGGTGGCTATGACTCCATTTTAACCGCCTGTTACCACCCTTCGTGCAATTCTGGGAAAATTATGCCCTCTGCTTCCACCACCTTTTCAGGAAGAGCCTTCCAAAGGCTCACAGCCCTTTGAGAGAAAAAAAATTGCCTCATCTCTGTTTTAAATAGGTGAGCCCTTATTTTTAAAATGACCCCTATTCTAGATTCTCCTCCAAAATATGTCAACCTTCACGATTGAGGAACATCCTGGAAATGGAAACAACTGGCGGGGAGCAGATGGATTTCCTTCTGGCTTATTTTCCTCCCCTGCATCCCTAGGTATTGCCCAAAGGCAGTTGGTAAAAGGGGGGAATTTTAGTCCTTTGACTCCTCAACACAAGAAACCAAACCTCAGCATTGTTTTTTAGCAAGATTTTAACTAACACAATTTGCATTGTGGAAAATTTTCCAAATTCTCAAGAGGAAACAACCTCTCCACATCCACCCTGTCAAGACCCCTCAGGATCTTATATGTTTCAATCAAGTTGCCTCTTACTCTTCTAAACTCCAGTGCATACAAGCATAGCCTGTTCAACCTTTCCTCATAAGGCAACCCACCCATTCCATGTATTAGTCTGGTAAACTGGTCTGGTAGGGGGAGAAAAAGAGGGAAGTTGCATCAAAGAAGCCAATTTGCTATTAATGCTGTTCCCAATATTTATTCCCTTAGAGATCTTACTAGGAAATGAATGAGGAGCTTTGCTTTTGTAGATCTCAATTCATTAAGGAAGCCTGAATGAGTTCTTCACACTGACCCGCAATCCAAAACAGCTACTCAAAGAGCTCTTCCAGCAGCTTTCAAAGTCATTATTCCTCTCAGCTTTTACGATGCAAAATATAAACGCCCCTTCCTCATCCCACATTTGTCTTCTTAGTAATGCTGGAAGCCAGGATGCACCAGTATTCCTGACACCCAGGATTGCCAAGGCATTAATGAAAGAAAATACATTCATAGAAACATAGAAACTAGGAGCAGGAGTAAGCCATTCGGCCCTTCGAGCCTGCTCCGCCATTCATTATGATCATGGCTGATCATCCAGCTCAATAGCCTGCTCCTGCTTTCTCCCCATACCCTTTGACCCCTTTCACCCTATATCTAACTCCTTCTTGAAAGCATACAATGTTTTGGTCTCAACTACTTTCTGTGGTAACAAATTCCACAGGCTCACCACTCTCTGGGTGAAGAAATTTCTCCTCATCTCAGTCCTAAATGGTCTACCCCATATCCTCAGACTGTGACCTCTGGTTCTGGACTCCCCAACCATCGGGAACATCCTTCCTGCATCTACCCTGTCTAGTCCTGTTAGAATTTTATAGGTTTCTATGAGATCCCCCCTCATTCTTCTGAACTCCAGCGAATATAATCCTAATCAACTCAATCTCTCCTCATATGTCAGTCCCGCCATCCCAGGAATCAGTCAGGTAAACCTTCGCTGCACTCCCTCTATAGCAAGTACATCCTTCCTCAGATAAGGAGACCAAAACTGTACACAATATTCCTGGTGTGGTCTCACCAAAGCCCTGTACAATTGCAGCAAGACATCCCTGTTCCTGTATCCTCTGGCTATGAAGGCCAACACACCATTTGCCTTCTTTACCATCTGCTACACCTGCATGCTTACCTTCAGCGACTGGTCTACAAGGACACCCAGGTCTCGTTGCACATTCCCCTCTCTCAATTTGTAGCCATTCAGATAATAATCTGCCTTCCTGTTTTTGCTACCAAAATGGATAACATCACATTTATCCACATTATACTGTATCTGCCATGCATTTACCCACTCACTCAGCTTGTCCAAATCACCCTGAAGCATCTCTGCATCCTCCTCACAGCTCACCCTCCCACCCAGATTTGTGTCAACTGCTCACGTCTTTCCTGCGTAAGTCATCTGAGTACATCCTCCAAAATATGTCAACTTTTACTATTGAGGAAAATCCTGGAAATGGAAACAACTTTTGGGAAGAAGATAAATTGCCTTCTGGCTTATTTTCCTCCCCTGTTTCCCTAGGTATTGCCCAAAGACAGTTGGTAAAAGGGAAGAATTTTAGACCTTTAACTCCTAAGCACAAGAAGCCTTGATGCTATTAGTGGGATAACAGAACTTTGTCTTACCTTCCTTTGACCTTTTGTGTTCAGAAGGTCATGTTCATTTCTTTGGCATCAGTAACCAAATTTTGTCATATCTTCCCAGGGTTAGCAAATAAAGGTTTATTCAAAAAGCTTTTCCTGGTGACTGAAAACTGAGATGAAATACAAATCCTAATCCTAAGAGTTACAAAGCCTCTTCTGCAGAAAACGGAAACAACAATTTTACAGATTTTTAGTTGAACTAATGTTTTACTATATGACGCTCTAGTAGACCTGATGTTTTTGTGATACAATTCAGCATTCCATCAGCACAATTCCAGGCTCATATATCTGCAATTTCAATAACAAAATAATATTTGGAAAATTTTCCATAATGCAAATTATGTTAGTTAAAATCTTGCTAAAAAGAACGCTGAGGTTTGGTGATTAGTGTTCTCTTGTGAATTTTCTGGTTTTGTACACAGCATTGTCATTCCAGGAGCACACCTGTGGTGTGAATATATATATTTGAAACTAAGGGCGATAGCGGGCAGCAAAAAGGACGTTTTACGCGCTGGCTGGAATAACGGATTTTCGTCCCAATTCTGCCTCATTAATCATGCATTCCTGGGAAACTCACTGTTTCGATGGCAGGTGGGCTTTCATTTGTCCGCCGCGCCATCTGCTCGCTGCTCCAACACGCCGGCTGTCACATTTAAAGTGCTACTGCGTGCACACCTCTCTGTGCTTCCAGCCAGGACTGCTGCAAAGAAGACATGGCTCCAAAAGGCAAACAGACTGCAGCCCCCGGTTAAGTGATGTGTCCCTTGAGTGTGTTTTGGATGCCATGGAGTCCAGCCGTGATGTCATCTACCCCTGCTCTGGTTGCAGGATGGGCAGCAAAACTCTGGCCTAGTAGGCATTGGCAGTGGTGATCAGTGCCAATGCTGCACACAAGAGGTTGACCATCCAATGCAGAAAGAGGATGAATGATCTCATCCATGCAGTCAGGGTAAGGCAACCATTTCATCACTCTAAACTCACGCACTCACAAGCTCCTCACACATTCACTGGAATTTCACTCACTGCCGGCTTAAGGTACATCACCACTCACTCTCTCACACTCACCCTCACATCTCCATCTGGCCTCATCTCCTCTGAGACTGCCTTCTCAGCCCTCACCATCTTGAGGCCACTTGCACAGATCAACCAGTGCCCCTACACACACCCTAAGATACCCCCCTTCCCCAGTACAGACCTCACCCTGCAGCCTCCTCCCTTGTCAAATGCCACTTCTCCCCCTTCCTCAAGTGAGCCCTAGCCCTGTAGCCATTGAAAAGCCATCCATAATTAGCTGATCTGGTGGGTAGAGACCTGTAAAGTTATGAAACACGTCGGTGTGATGCTTGGATCATCCAGCATGGGGGGGATGATTCCTGCAAGCTGGGCTTATAATGATATGCAGATATATTACAATTAGGTTCCCGACGCTTGACGGCGGGAAACACTGCTCACCATTGATAGGCAGAGCGGACGATTGCCAACTGTTTTCACAACTTCGTAAAACAGATTTTTGGCCTTTTGCCATATTGTCCACTCATGCTGTCGAATACACCCAGCACCAACGGCACAGGAAATTCCGCCCTAAGGCATTTTTGGATTTGTAAGAACATAAAATAAAATGCCATTATTGTGCCACAAGCATGTCACAGGCTTCTTTAAGAAGTGTTCTTTTGCAAAAGCTACAATCTGCACTGTCATTTATAAGCACTACTATAAACTAACAACCTGAAAAAAAAGTCATAGGGTAAATGCACAATCCAATTTCAAATCTTAGCCTGACATGGTGAAGAAGTCAAACAGTAAAGCTTTTCATATCACTTGGCTGAAGAATTTCTATATCTTTTTGAACAGAACTAAAATGCAAATTAAATATGAGATTCCATTTGTCAAAAAGATTTCAGTAAAATTGAAATATGCTCCAAGCTGTAATACTAGATGCTGTTTACCAAATATTTAGAATGCTGAGCAGTTTCCTGTCTGATCAACCTCCTCAACTTCTTTTAGGAAGTGACAACTAAAGCAGACAATGGAAACAACTGTGGTTTACCTCACCTTTCAAAAAGCTTTCGATAAAGCTCTACCTAGAGTTTATTAATTAAACTCAAAGCTGTGGGCAGTCCTAGTCAACCATGAGAATTGAGAAGAAACTGGCAAAAGAGTTGGATGTAGGGTACTCGTTGGAGGAGTTATACTAGATTGGGGCTCGGTGTTGGGATCACTACTGTCTCTAATTTACACAATTGACCTGGGCCAGGCTCTTATGTTGATTGGATGGGCACACACCCGACCCGAGCGCACGTGAAATTGCATGAAGTGATGTCGGGTGTGTGTCCCGACGTCATCACACACACGAGTAATATTGAGGTTGGCGGGTGCATGCGGGAGTCGGAGCCACGCCCGTCAACAATGAAAGGGCCAATTAAGGCCATTAAAAACCCTATTGTCCACAATTTTACATTGCCCGTGCAATTTCACACTCGTTGCATGAGCAAAGCAGGCAGGCGGGCAGCCGGTTTTCATCCAAGTGCCGGATGAAATGTCCGGGGTGAAACACAATAAAATCTGATATCTGGAGACTGATGTTTTTGAGTTCTGCTGTCAGGTGCTTGAATGTGCTGCATAGACATTGTTTGGTGCATTTATTCTCATCATTTAATCTGTCCAGGTTTGCCACTCCCTGGGGCAGCTCCGCAGTAGCTGTCTGCCTTCAGGGAGCTCGCTAGAAGCGCCCACCAGCACCCTCACTTTTGTCGGCGCCCAACCTCAGTGCTGAGGCTTTCTCAGCGTGTGTTTTATGCTGGCTCACCGTTAATTGGCCACCCAGCATGAAATTGTGTTCGGGGGCCAATCGCGGGCAGAAGCATATTTCGTGTCCGCTTCCGAGCCCTTCGACTTGACGTACACACCAAGAGTGAAATTCAGGCCCTGGGTTCTTAAACTTACTGCTAAATGGTCAAATTTGCAGATGATTAAGGCCCAGAAGTGATTGCTTAAGGGCCTCATCCCATTGCCAAGGCAGGGAAGGGCCACACCATCAGCGCCTACCACCAGGTAAACCCTGACAGGCAGGCCTGGGCCTGGTAGGAATGGATCGCTCCTTGCCAGGTACTCTGAGTCTTTTGGAGGCACCTGCTGGTGTAAATGGAGGGACTTGGAGTAAGACCCCTCTGCCCTTTAAAACAAACACCCCTGCTCCACCCCCTCACCGATGCATCCCTGTGTAGCACCAATGAATCAGTCCCACTCACCTTTTTCCAGGGGTTCCAGCATCAATCCACAGAGCATGTACCTCTGAATGGCTGGCACTTGAAGGCAGGACATCTGCCCCGCAGCAGGTTTGCTGGGAGTAAATACTGTTTACAGGAGCTAGGAAGTCTGACACTGACCATGATAGGGTGCCCTATTGGGATTAAATCCCATTGGGCCTCCTGGCAAAGGCTGTTCCATGGTTGTCACTGATTTTCCAGGCAGCGGACAGGCCCCCCCGCAACCATTAACCTCCACCTTTAGCTCTGTTTCTCTCCACAGGTCCTGCCTGACCTAATGAATATTTCCAGGAAGTGCCATTTTTATTTCAGGTTTCTAGTATCTACAGTATTTTCCTTTTGTATTGCTGTTCCCCAAGGTAACAAGGCTACGGACAAAAAGCTGGCAGGTGGGATTAGACTGGATTGTTCTATTTTGGCCAGCAATGGAGTATTGGTATTGCCACTGGACTGCTAATCCAGAGGCCCAGTGCAATTCTCTGGGAACTGGGTTCGAATTCCACCATAGCAATCTGGAACTAAAAGTCTAATGGTGACCATGAAACCATTGCCTACTGTTGTAAAAACCCATCTCGTTCACTAATGTTCCTCCCTTTAGGGAAAGAAATCTGCCGTCACTACCTGGTCTGGCCTGGCCCACAGCAATGTGGCTGACTCTTAAATGCCCTCTGAAATGGCCTAGCAAGCCACTCAGTTGTATGAAAATGCTAAAATGCCAATAAAAAGGAATGAAACTGGATGGACCACGGGCACCGGAAATGACAAAGGCAAACTCAGCCCTGTCAACTCCCCCCCACGTTACTAACATCTGGGGTCTTATGCCAAAATTAGGAGAGCTGTCTCAAAGACTAATCAAGCAACAGTCTGACAGAGTCATAATCATACTCATGGAATCATGTCCCTGACACCACCACCACTGTCCAACTGGCAGGACAGACACAGCAATGGTATACGGTTGGTTGGGAGTTGCCCTGGGAGTCCTTAACATTGACTCTGGACCCCATGAAGTCTCATGGCATCAGGTCAAACATGCTGATTACCATTTACTGCCTACCCCTTAGCTGATGAATCAGTACCACATGGAGGAAATACTGAGGGTGGCAAGGGTGCAGAATGTACTCTGGGTGGGGTGGGGAGGGGGGAACTTCAATGTCCATCACCAAGAGTAGCTTGGTAGCACCGCTACTGACCGAGCTAGCTGAGTTCTAAAGGAAGTAGCTGCTAGACTGGGTCTGCAGCAGCTGGTGAGGGAACTAACAATAGGGAAAAACATACTTAACCTCATCCTCACCAATCTGCCTGCCGCAAATGCATCTGTCCATGACAGTATCAGTGAGAGAGAGACCACCGCACAATCCTTGTGGAGACGAAGTCCTGTCTTCACATTGAGGATACCCTCCATCATGCTGTGTAGCACTACCACTGTGCTAAGTAGGGTAGATTTCAAACAGATCTAGCAACTCAAGACTGGTTATCCATGAGGCGCTATGGACTGTTAGCAGCAGCAGTATTGTGCTCAACCACAATCTGTCGCCGCATGGCCTGCACAAACCTCAGTCAACCATTAGCACCAACACAGGGGATCAACCCTGGTTCAATGAACAGTGCAGGAAGGCATGCCAGGAGTAGCACAAGGCATACCTAAAAATGAGGTGCCAACCTGGTGAAGCTATAACATAGGACTACTTGCGTGCCAAACTGCATAAGCAGCAAGTGATAGACAGAGCTAAGCGATCCCACAACCAATGGATCAGATTTAAGCTCTGCAGACCTGTAACATCCAATCGTGAATGGCGGTGGACAATTAAATCACTCACTAGAGGAGGAGGCTTCACAAATATCCGAATCCTCAATGACAGAGGAGCACATCAGAAGAAATGATAAGGCTTAAGCATTCACAACAATCTACAGCCAGAAGTGCCAAGTAGATGATCCAGCTTGACCTCCTCCGGAGATCCCCAGCATCACAGATGCCAGTCTTTAGCCAATTTGATTCACTCCATGTGATATCAAGAAACAGCTGAAGGCACTGGATACTGCAAGCCCATGGGTCCTGACAATATTCTGGCAATAGTACTGAAGACCTGTGCTCCAGAACTTGCCACGCCCTTAGCCAAACTGTTCCAGTACAGCTACAACAATGGCATCTAGCCGGCCATGTGGGAAATTGCCCAGCTATGTCCTGTACACAAAAAAATGCCAATTACTGCCCCATTAGTCTACTCTCAATCATCAGTTAAGTATTGGAAAGGGTCATCGATGGTGCTATCCAGCAGCACTTGCTTAGCAATAACCTGCTCACTGATGCCCAGTTTGGGTTCCGCCAGGGCCTCTCAGCTCCTGATCTCCTTACAGCCTTGATTCAAACATGGGCAAAAGAGCTGAACTCCACAGGAGAGGTGAGAGTGACTGCCCTTGACATCAAGGAAAGTTCCCCGTTGGTTGGAGTCATACCTAGCACAAAGGAAGACGGTTGAGGTTGTTGGAGGTCAATCATCTCAGCTCCAGGACATCGCTGCATGAGTTCCACAGGGGACTGTCCTAGGCCCAACCATCTTCAGCTGCTTCATGAATGACCTTCCTTCCATCATAAGAGCAGAAGTGGGGATGTTTGCTGATGATTGCACAATGTTCAGTACCATTCATGGCTCCTCAGAAACTGAAGCAGTCCATGTTCAATTGCAGCAAAACTTGGGCAATATCCAGGCTTGGGCTGACAAGTAACAAATGACATTCATGTCATACAAGTGCCAGGTAATAACCATCTCCAACGAGAGAGAATCTAACCAAATTCCCATGACATTCAATGGGATTGCCATCACTGAATCCCCCATTATCAACATCCTGGGGGTTATCATTGACCAGAAACTGAACTGGACTAGCCATATAAATACTGTGGCTACAAGAGCAGATCAGAGGGTAGGAATCCTGTAATGAGTACCTTACCTCCTGACTCCCCAAAGCCTGTCCACCATCTATAAGGCACAAGTTGGGAGTGTGATGAAATACTCTCCGCCTGGATGAGTGCAGCTCCAACAATACTCAAGAAGCACAACATTATCCAGGACAAGGCAGCCCACTTGATTGGCACCCATCCACAAACATTTACTCCCTCCACCACCAATGAACAGTGGCAACAGCGTGTACCATCTACAAGATGTACTGCAGGAACTCACCAAGGCTCCTTAGGCAGCACCTTCCAAACCCACAACTGCTACCATCTATAAGGACAAGGACAGCAGACACACGGGAACACTACCACCTGGAAGTTCCCCTCCAAGCCACTCACCATTCTGACTTGGAAATATGTCACCATTCCTTCACTGTCATTTGGTCAAAATCCTGGAATTCCCTCCCTAACAGCACTGTGGGTGTACTGCAGCGGTTCAAGAAGGCAGCTTCAGCATCACCTTCTCAAGGGCAATTAGGGATGGGCAATAAATGCTCGCCTAGTCAGCGACACCCACATCCCATATACACATAAAAAGATAGGCCAAATGACTGTGCTGTAAATCTTTCTACATTTAGTTTGCAAACAACCTGATTCAGCCTGAGCAGCAGGTTGCCATCAGCAAACAAGGTGGTGAACTGAAGGAAGATAAGGTTTGTTGAAGACTTGGTGCTGAATTTTTGCTTCGGGGGCAGGAAACAGGAGCCAGTATTGTTTCCAGGTCCCAAATTTGCTCCCGATAGCCAGTGACCACTGACCTGGAATTTTGAGCAGGGCCCCCACTTAATTGGCCCTGTTCAATTGAAGGTGACTGGAGGGCGGTTGAATTAAATAGCTTCCAATCAGAGTGCTTCTAGCTTCAGAGGGACACCCGGCTGCTGTAAACAGCAAGTTATTGTGCTTCAACAAGAATGTGCCCTCTCAGCTACTTTTTATGAATTAAAAATTACAGAAACCAGCCAGGTCATCACTACTAGGGTGAGGCAGAAGCTCTCTCAGGGATGCCTTTTGCCAAACCCCCACCAAGGCCCGCATGGTGCACTGGCATCCCAGTCTGCACCAGCCCCCCTCACGTTGGAAAACTGGAGGAAATGCCATAACTTTAACAATGCTCTTACGAGTCTAATTGGCTGCTCACCTAGTGGGGATGGGCAGCCTTGTTGGGTCTTAATCTTGTGTTAGCCAAAAAAAAGTCGACATTAGGAATGAGTTCTGGAAACCAGTATCATAATATTCAGGCCTAGTCCACCTCCATTCCCTAGTTCTGCATGACCCAAAAATTCTGTACTTGAGGTCAGACAAGGATCAAAATTTTACATCCCTCCTGGTAGAGGAATGGTAGGTGGGGTGGGTCATAAAATTGGGCATTATGGCAGTGGCACAGGGCCTCCCATCTACTTGCTGCTGTGGCAATTTTAACAGTGGTGGTGTTAGGCATTGGGCACATTGAGGTCCTTAAATGCCTCCTCCCACTGCTACTGGAACTTTGCTGGAACTGTGCCTACTGGAGGCCCGGCCCCCCACCATAGGTATTATTATTCTCTCTTGTTTGCCGTATCCCTCTGCTTCATCCACCCCAACCATTCCCCAACTTGGCCTCAGCAAGTCTCCAGAATTACCTTTGACCAGGTTCATGGCTCCTCCTTCATAGGACTATCTCCTGTCATAGCACTGACTCCCAGTCACACTGCTGGGACAAAAGAGCTGCTGCCCATTTGATTGGCTGGCAGCTCTCAGAGACAGGACTTCCTCACAGATGGGGGCAGAAGTCCTGCCTCAAATCAACTAACGGCCTGACAGTGCGGGGATCCCACCTCAGTGTAAAATTCAACCCAAGGAGTCTAACAGCACAGTGGCAGTCAAGTGGCCTAAAGAACTGGATGTCATCAGTATTCAAGTGGAATTCCCCTCCTGTCTAGAGGTGATGCCAGCAATGTGGTAGCATGTAAATAAGGAAGAAGAGTGGCCCAAGGATAGATAATTTAATCACATCAATAGAGATACAAAGTGCTGTTAAACTCATGAGTAGAGAAAAAAATATGAAACAGGATAACAGTGCCACTTGCCCGGTCTCTGTAACATCCAGCAGACTTTTTATACTGAAGATGTCTGCAGCCTTCAACTCAGTATTAACTCCTTTAATGTATGAATTCTTCATTAAAAGCACAGCTGCCTTGACTGTTAAAGGCAGTCTTATCCTTGCTGACCTTCTTTACGTCCCTGAATGGTTCTCTCCTGGGACTTTGATATGGCTGTCAAACAACTGCAGCCAGGTCTCTTGTTTTGAAATTGTTCGACTATCCCATGTGCCAAAAAATGATTGTGCTGTATGCATCTTCTTTGTCACGCCAAATTTAATGTTTATTTATTGACCCTGGGCTTTGTTCTTTCCTCTTCTAGGACAATGTGTCTTTTGTAACCAGCTCTACCACCAGTATTATTTTATACGATGATTACATGGAAGAATCAATGCTTCATGTTTTTCTTGTTCAGATGTTTGACAGCGATTGTTAAGCACCACTTTTATTAATAACGTTCAACCTACTTGCCGATAACTCAGTGTGCTTACTGCTATAAGTACACTAATGCTCGATAATCTATAAAAATACATCTTAATACTTTCACATGCCCAAACAAAGTATGCATTTGCAATTTAAGTCTGGCTTACTTACTACTACATAACCTTTTGTTGTTGCCTTTATTGCTAATGTTTGGTTTTCAGATCACCCTCATTCTATAGCTTGTATAGATTTGCATAAGCTAAATGAGTATGTGTATAATTTACAAGGAAAAATGTTATACAATGTAAGATCTTGACTTGAAACAAATTTGTGATTTGATTGTAACACCAGTTCTTTGATCACAGAAAACATAGCTGGAATTTCAGGAGTGAGGATTGGGGAGCTGACCTCATCAGATTTTGCAGTCAGTTCATTCGTATTATCATGTGCTCCTGTATCAATGGGGTGGTATACTGAAAATGATCAGGTGAGGTGGAACAACGGCTCTTAAAAGGCATTGTTGTTTGTTGTGACTAAGTGGACTGCAAAAATGGATTCTCACTAATCCCAGGTATAGAATTGCCTAATTGCTGAAGGAGTGAGTGCTGTTTGCCAGGTTCATAGGCAGTAAGAGCAGATGAAGAAAGAAATCTGTCAGAAAGGTTAGAACAAAATACTGCGGATGCCAGAAGTCTGAAATAAAAACAGAAAATGCTGGAGATCCTCAGCAGCTCTGGCAGTATCTGTGGAGAGAGAAACATAGGCCAAAATTTTCTCCTTTCCGTGGTTGTCCCGTCGCTGGGACTGAAAGTGGGACCTGACCTTGCAGTGGCAGGCAGCAGGACCCTGGGCACATTTTATCAGCAGTGGCTACCACTGGCACTGCCATTCAATTGAGGTGGCCATTGCTGCAACTGCATGAAGGAGAGGGTGCCTCCATGCTGAGGTGTCCTCAACGACAAGGGAAATTTTAAAAAAAATGTAATTTCCTGGGCCAGCCAGGCAGAGCCCAGAAACCAGGGGCAGGGGGCTGGCACCTTACAGCAGCTGCGCTGTAACTACAGAGGTGGCCATTGCTGCTGGGGGGGTTGAGGGCCCACTCTAGGCCATGGAGCAGCCATAAAGGAGGGCCCCTCATTGGGAGGTCACCAGAGTTCACCTGGTGGTCTCCCCAGACAGTGATGGCCCCTTCCAAATGCCAGTAATGCCGGTGGGGGTGGGAAGTGGCTTTGGACACTTAATTGGTTTATTTAGCCGCCTGCTTCCAGCCAGTGGGTGACCACACCACTTGGATTCTGTTGCTGGTAATATCTTGTGATGACAGGAAGAGTCGGGCTCTCCTGCCGACAATGCCACTTTATGAAGACTTCCACTTCCCAGCCCATCTCCAGAGGGCTGGTAAAATCCAGCCACAGTTAACATTTCAGTTTGATGATCTTCCATCGGATGAGTCTCATCTGATCTGTACAATGAAATTTTCCCCTCTGATTACTATAGTTCGCTCAAATGAATGAATGGATTATATTATATATCAAAGTGCTTCTGTGTGCTTGCCACTCTCAGTGGAGTCAAGAATCATAGCAGCATGGATTAATACAAGAACATAAGAAATAGGTGCAGGGGAAGGATATTTGGTCCTCAAACCTGTTCCAATATTCAATATAATCATTGCTGATCTGATTCTGACCATAACTGTAATTTTCTGCCTGCGCTCCCCTCCCCACAATAATCCTTGAAACCCTTGTAGATCAAAATCTGTTTCAACAGTCTTGAATATATTCCAGCTGTATCCCCCGAAATGAATTCTGAACAATGAATCTTTTGCCTGAATAGTTAGGGGGCTGGAATTCTACAGCATAAAGTCATGAGAACTGCCTGTATATTTGGCATTTATATGGAGCTTGTCAAAGACATTTGTACAGTAAGAGAAGGGGTATTCTTTAAGTTGAAAAAGATTCAGGCAGTTGGCTCTTGGAGTTCACATGACAATGCAATGCTATTAATAGCACACTGCACCTTGGGGAACTTAACAACATGATAAAATTAACAGTCCTTTCATGCTCTTGCTCCTGAATCTTCTCAAAGTGAATTAATTCACCAACTCTTCTAAAGATTTATCTGTCACCCTGCAAATGCATACCCAAATGGAACTGTGGGTTATAGACAAGGACCAAAGATGCAGCTTGAAATGAGCCACTGATAGAAAAAAGTTTTTGGAAGTGGTAGAAACTTTGACAGCAACCAGGAGACCTGTTCAGACTGTTGATTTGGATCTCAAGTCAGCTTTCAAAAGCTGAGACAATTCATCTCTCTCCTCTGTAGTAACTCGTAGTCTCACGCTGTTGAGCCCCTCACTCCAATCTTGATTTGATCCGTGAGGACTATATAAATGTTAGGAGATGGAACAATGCTTAGTTTGCCTTATGCTCATTAAATACTACTTCACTATCCTTGGGTCCAATCTACTTCCCTTCTCCTTTCATATTTTTTGTGTGGATAGAGAAATTTCCATAAGGCCAGGTAGCCAGGCAAGTAGCTCTCAATCTGAGTGCAAATCCATACATTCTGGGGCTGGGAATGGGGAGGGAATTCTGACAGACAGGCAGGGGAAAAAAAACACTGTATGCTGGAAATTGGCAAAGTTTTTTGTGATTTTCACCCAGTGGTGATGAAGGAAGGGCAACTGAAGTCACAGTCAGAATGTTCTGTGACTAGTAATGGAACTCAGAAGTGATTTTTTTCATGATGTTGTCATTCTTGTCCTTCTCAGTGACAGATCCTGTGTAGCTATTGACATAAGCATGGTGAGTTGTTGCAGTTCATTCTGCGGTTAGTACATCTTGGAACCACAGTGCTGGAGAATGTGGATATTGAATCAAGCAGCAGAAGCACTGATCAAGCTGATTGTTGTACCTTGGATGCTATCACATGTCTTGAGTAGCTACATTCTTCCAGGTATGGGGTGAGTATTACATCACATTTCTGTATTGTACTTTATAGATGGTGAAGCATCAGGTGGTGAGCTACTCATCACAGAATACTTGGCCTGTATGCTGATCTTACAGCCATGTTGAAGGCCAATGGAGTGAATATCAGTTGCATTCTATAAAGCAGGCTTGTCCAACAGTTTTTGCGTGAAGGGCCGCATTTCCATTTTTTTCTTACCCAAGGGAGTGACGAGCAGATTTCGGAAAGAAAAAGTTGAGTATGAAGAAAAGAAACAACTTGCTGAGCAAAACTAAAGCATGTCAAAGCAATAAATTGATATTTTTGAAAAGGAGTAATTAATAAAAATGACCATTAGAATGTGAGAGTCACTTGTGAGCCTGTCAGCAGCAAAAAGTGGAAAAGGAACGGCCTGTGATTAAAGGAGCAGCCACTTGCAAAATCTTGAAACTCACTTACCTGTCTTACTGGCATTTTGAAAAGTGGCTCTGGAGGCCACATAAAGGGGCTTCACAGGCCACAATGCGGTCCCCGGGCCATCGGTTAGACAAACCTGCTATAGGGGGTAAGCAATCTGCTCGGTCAGGTAACTGCCCAAATGGTGAAGACAAGGAATTACTCCATGATTTCCCACAATTAGAAGGTATAATGAGACCTTTGCACATTCTGTTTGCAGCCATCAAAATCTGCACAAGTATTTGTACTGACAAAATTAAAACACCTAGCAAGTCAGGCTGATTTATTTATGTGCCCTTGTGATAAATATTGGAGTTCTATCTGATCATGCTGTAACAACCAGATTAGGAGGGGTCGTGGGGCTCCCCTCTTTTTCTCTCTCCTTGTTCGACTGCAGCAGGTTTTGTTTTAAGAGAAAGATATCTTTACAAATTTAGTGTTTGCTGAACTGTTTACACACTGTAGTCATACAATAACCAATCAGACAGGTTTTCTTGAGTTTAGCAAAGAAGAAGGTTAGTTTTATTATATTTAAACTGATCTGGGTAAAATAATAAACAATGTTCGATTTACACACTGACACATTCAAAGTTTACACACAAAACTATGGATTACCATGTAGGGGGGGGGGATAGATTTGGCCAAATGATAGTCCATAAGAAATAGAAGAAGTTCACACTTCATAGCTGCAATTGCTGGCTGCAGGCTGAATCCAGTTGTCTTGTTTCTGGTGCTGAGGCAGTTTAAAGGTGTAGCTGGTCTTTCTGTCTTCCTGGAGATGCTGCTATGGGATTGAATTCTTTCTTCAAGAAATCTCAGTCTACTGCAAAATGGAGACAAAGTCAAGTTAGTAGACAGGGTCCAAGTTTGTCAGAGAGAGAGAGAGGAGGAGCTCAGCTGATAGTCTAGTTCAGCTGAGAAATCCATGTGTCGAAACTACACAAGACTTGGGCTGGTCATGTGATCTCTCTCCAATTGCCAATAATTCAAGCATAATTACATATTCCAATTATAAATCGATTAGCTTGTCTGGAGAACTATTTTGAAAACATAGGTCTTTTGTCCAAGCAGTTAAACTTTGAATGGTTTGTCTTCAGCTGTTGAATGCAGTAAGTGATTTCCATAGACATCTTGGTAATGGGACAGAAAGGGAGGTCTTTAACAGTTTCTGAGTGGTGTGCTAGGGGGCAGGGTGGGTGTTATTCTCCTTGGTAAGTTTTGCAGACTCTCCAACTCCACTGTTTTGGATTGGAATGTGGAATATACACAGTAATATAAACTAGTATTGAGCATTTTGATGTAGTTTTTTTAAAATTCATTCATGGGATGTGGATTTTGCTGGCTGGGCCAGCATTTATTGCCAATCTCTAGTTGCCCTTGGTGGTAACCTGCCTTCTTAAACCGCTGCAGTCCATGTGGTGTAGGTACATCCACAGTGCTGTTAGGAAGGGAGTTCCAGGATTTTGACCCAGCGACAGTGAAGGGTCAATGATATATTTCCATGTCTGGATGGTAAAAGAGCATGAGGAGAGCGGCGGAGACACAGGATGAAAGAGTACGAGGAGAGTGGCGGAGACACAGGATGAAAGTGAAAAAGTGACATCACAGGAAAGCTGTGACCTGATTGGTTAGTAGGAAATCTGCACCAAATTTGAAAAAAAACACTGCAAAGTGAATTAATAAATTAATTAACTAAATAGAGATGGCTGAGCAGGTGATGCGCTGTAGCTGTAAATGATGTGGGAGCTGGCAGATCCCATTGCGAGCTGCAGTGACCACACCTGCAGCAAGTGTTGGTCACTGGAGGAACTCCGGCTCAGAATTGATGAGCTGGAGTCTGAGCTCTGGACGCTGTGGCACATCTGGGGTGGGTGGGTGGGGGGGTGGTGGGGGGGAGTTACCTGGACACTTTGTTTCAAGAGGCAGTCACACCCGATAGATTAAGTACCTCAAATTCAGTCAGTGGTAAGGGTCAGCAGGGTGTGACTGCAAGTGAGGCAGGTAGGGGTATCATGTGTTCAGGAACAGAGGAGCCTCAGCTCTTGACCTTGTCCAACAGGTACGAGGTACTTGCTCCCTGTGTGGATGAGGAACAGGGCTGTAGGGAGGATGAGCCAGCTGACCATGGCACCATGGCACAGGAGGCCATTCAAGAGGGGGAAGCAAAAAGACAAGTGGTATATGTAGGGGAATCTATAATTAGGGGAATTGATAGCATCCTTTGTAAGCAGGATGGAGAGTCCTGCATGGTATGTTGCCTGCCTGGTGCCAGGGTGAGGGACATCTCTGACCGGCTTGAAAGGGTTTTGGAGAGGGAGGGGAGGGATCCATTTATTGTGATCCATGTCGGGACAAATAACATAGGTAAGACTAGGAAAGAGGATCTGTTTGGGGATTATCAGGAACTAGAAATTAAATTAAAGAACAGGTCCTCAAGGATTATAATCTCCGGATTACCCGAGCCACATGCAAATTGGCATAGGGACGTGAGATTAAGGGAATTAAACACATGGCTAAAGGAGTGGTGTGGGAAGGAGGGGCTCCACCTCGTGGGGCACTGGCATCAGTATTGGAACAGGAGGGATCTGTACCGTTGGGATAGTCTCCACCTGAACCAATCTGGGATCAATGTTCTAGCGAAAAGGGTAAATAGGGTGGTCAACAGTACTTTAAACTAGAAAGTGGCGGGGGGGGGGGCGGGGGGAAGGGTAAAACTCCAAGAAGTATGACTAATGGGAAACAAAGCAGCAGGTTAGCATATGGGGGTGGGGGGGGGGTGGGGGGGATTCAACTTCATAGGAAATTATGAAAAAACTGAAAAGAAAGGAGAGCCCAGGAGAGGCTATTAAAGTCCCCAGAACACAAAATAGGACAGAGTGTTTAGAAAGGGCTAGGAATCTAACTTCAAGCACATCAGATAAAGGGACGACAATGAGAAAGGGGATGGGAAATACAGGACTGAAGGTGTTGTATCTGAATGCACGCAGTATACGAAATAAGGTAAATAAGCTTGTGGCGCAGATTGAAATTGGCAGGTATGATGTGGTGGGCATCGCAGAGACATGGCTGCAAGGGGATCTGGACTGGGAGATAAATATCCAAGGATATACATTCTATTGAAAAGATAGGCAGGTTGGCAGAGGGGGTGGGGTTGCTTTGTTAGTAAGAAATGAAATTACATCGATAGCAAGAAATGATGTAGAGTCAGATGATGTAGAATCTGTGTGGGTAGAGTTGAGGAACTGCAAAGGTAAAAAAACCATAATGGGAGTTATGTACGGGCCTCCGAACAGTAGTCAGGATGTGGGGCACAAGATACACAAGGAGATAGAAAAGGCATGTAAGAAAGGCAAGGTTACAGTGATCATGGGGGATTTCAATATGCAGGTAGACTGGGAAAATCAGGTTGGTAGTGGATCCCAAGAAAAGGAATTTGTAGAATGTCTACAAGATGGCTTTTTGGAGCAGCTTGTGGTGGAGCCCACCAGGGAACAGGCAATTCTAGAGTTAGTGATGTGTAATGAGCAGATTTGATAAGGGAGCTTAAGGTGAAGGAACCCTTAGGAGGAAGTGACTATAATATGATAGAATTTATCCTGCAATTTGAGAGCAAAAAGCTGGAATCAGATGTAACGCTATTATAGTTGAATAAAGGTAACTACAGAGGCATGAGGGAGGAGCTGGCCAGAATTGATTGGGAGATGAGCCCAGCAGGAAAGACATTGGAACAGCAATGGCAGGAGTTTCTGGGAGTAATTTGGGAGACACAGCAAAAATTCATCCCTAGGAAGAAGAAGCATACTAAAGGGAGGACGAGGCAACCATGGCTGACAAGGGAAGTCAGGGACAGCATAAAAGCTAAAGAGAAAGCATACAATGCGGTGAAAAGCAATGGGAAGCCGGGGGATTGGGAAGCCTACAAAGACTAACAGAGGACAACTAAAAAAGAAATAAGGAGGGAGAAGATTAAATATGAGGGTAAACTAGCCAGTAATACAGAAGAAGATTGCAAGAGTTTTTTTAGATATATAAAGGGTAAGAGAGAGGCAAAAGTGGACATTGGACAGCTGGAAAATGACGCTGAAGTAATAATGGGGAACAAAGAAATAGCGGAAGAACTGAATAGGTACTTTGCGTCAGTCTTCATTGAGGAAGACATGAGTAACGTTCCCAAAATTCAAGAGGGTCGGGGGTTAGAGGTGAGTATGGTGGCCATTACCAAGAAGAAGGTGCTAGGAAAAATGAAAGGTCTGAAGGTGGATAAACCACCTGGGTCAGATGGATTACACCCCAGAGTTCTGAAGGAGATAGCTGAAGAGATAGTGGAGGCGTTAGTGGCGATCTTTCAGGAATCACTCGAGTCAGGGAGGGTCCCAGAGGACTGGAAAATCGCTGATGTAACCCCCCTGTTTAAGAAGGGAGTGAGGCAAAAGACGGGAAATTACAGGCTGATTAGCCTGACCTCGGTCGTTGGTAAGATTTTAGAGTCCATTATTAAGGATGAGATTTCAGAATACTTGCAAGTGCATGGTAAAATTGGGCAAAGTCAGCATGGTTTCATCAAGGGGAGGTCATGCATGACAAATCTGTTAGAATTCTTTGAGGAGGTAACGAGTAGGTTAGACAAAGAAGAGCCAATGGATGTTATCTACTTGGACTTCCAGAAGGCCTTTGACAAGATGCCACACAGCAGGCTGCTCTGTAAGATAAGAGCCCATAGTGCTAGAGGCAAGGTACTAGCATGGATAGAAGATTGGCTGTCTGGCAGGAGGCAGAGAATGGGGATAAGGGAGTCCTTCTCAGGATGGCGGCCGGTGACTGGTGGAGTTCCGCAAGGGTCAGTGTTGGGACCAAAACTTTTCACTTTATACATTAATGATCTAGGTGAAGGAACTGAGGGCATCCTGGCTAAGTTTGCAGATGATACAAAGATAGGTGGTGGGACAAGTAGTATTGAGGAGGCTGGGAGGCTGCAGAAGGATTTAGACAGGTTAGGAGAATGGGCAAAGAAGTGGCATTTGGACCACAACGTGGGTAAGTGTGAGGTCATGCACTTTGGTAGGAAGAATAAAGGCATAGACTATTTTCTAAATGGGGAGAGAATTCAGAAATCTGGAGTGCAAAGGGACTTGGGAATCCTTGTCCAGGGAACTCTTAAGGTTAAAAGATAAAAGCAAAAAACTGCGGATGCTGGAAATCCAAAACAAAAATAAAAATACCTGGAAAAACTCAGCAGGTCTGGCAGCATCTGCGGAGAGGAACACAGTTAACGTTTCAAGTCTGTATGACTCTTCAACAGAACTAAGTAAAAATAGAAGAGAGGTGAAATATAAGCTGGTTTTGAGGGGGGGTGTGGGGTCGGGTGGAGGGCGTGGTGTTGGTAGAGCTGGATAGATGGTCAGTGATAGGTGGAGATAGCCAAAAGATGTCATAGGCAAAAGGGCAGAGGTGTTGAAGGTGGTGATATTATCTAAGGAATGTGCTAATTAAGGGTAGAAAGCAGGACATGCAAGGTATGGATAGCCCTAGTGGGAGTGGGGTGGAGTGAAGGGAAGGGATCGAAATAGGTTAAAAGGTAGAGATAAAACAATGGATGGAAATACATTTAAAAATAATGGAAATAGGTGGGAAAAGAAAAAGGGGGTGGGGATGGAGGAGAGAGTTCATGATCTAAAATTGTTGAACTCAATATTCAGTCTGGAAGGCTGTAAAGTGCCGAGTTGGAAGATGAGGTGCTGTTCCTCCAGTTTGCATTGAGCTTCACCGGAACAATGCAATAGGCCAAGGATGGACATGTGACCATGAGAGCAGGGTGGAGTGTTGAAATGGCAAGTGACAGGGAGGTCTGGGTCATGCTTGCGGACAGTCTGCGTTTGGTCTCTCCAATGTAGAGGAAACCGCATTGGGAGCAGTGAATGCAGGAGACTAAATTGAGGGAAGTGCAAGTGAAATGCTGCTTCACTTGAAAGGAGTGTTTGGGCCCTTGGACGATGAGGAGAGGGCAAGTAAAGGGGCAGGTGTTGCACCTTCTGCGGTTGCATGGGAAGGTGCCGTGGGAGGGGGTTGAGGTGTAGGGGGTGATGGAGGAGTGGACCAGCGCATCCCAGAGGGAACGATTCCTGCAGAATGGCGCCGGGGAGGTGAAGGGAAGATGTGTTTGGTGGTGGCATCATGGAGTTGGCGGAAATGGCGGAGGATGATCCTTTGAATGCAGAGTCTGGTGGGGTGATAAGTGAGGACACGGGGGACCCTATCAGTGTTTTGGGAGGGAGAGGAAGGTGTGAGGGCGGATGTACGGGTGATGGGCCGGACACGGTTGAGGGCCCTGTCAACCACCATGGGTGGAAAACCTCAGTTTGGAAGAATGAAGACACATCAGAGGAACTGTTTTTGAAAGTGACATCATCAGAACAGATGTGATAGAGATGAAGGAACTGGGAGAATGGGATGGTGTCCTTACAGGAAGCGGGTAGTGAGGAGCTGTAGTCGAGATAGCTGTGGGAATCGGTAGGCTTGTAATGAATATTGGTGGTCAGTCTATCACCAGAAATTGAGACAGAGAGGTCAAGGAAGGGAAGGGAAGTGTCAGAAATGAACCATGTGAAAATGATGGAGGGGTGGAAAGTGGAAGCAAAATTAATAAAATTTTCCAGGTCCAGACGAGAGCATGAAGCAGAACCGAAGCAATCATCGATGTACCATAGAAAGAGTTGTGGGAGGGAGCCGGAGTAGGACTGGAACAAGGAACGTTCCACATACCACATGAAGAGACAGGCATAGCTGGGTACCCATAGCCATACCTTTTATTTGGAGGAAGTGAAAGGAGTTTAAGGAGAAATTGTTCAGTGAGAGAACAAGTTCAGCCATACGGAGGAGAGTATTGGTGAATGGGGATTGTTCAGGCCTCTGTTCGTGGAAGAAATGGAGAGCCATCAGAACATCCAGGTGGGGGATGAAGGTGTGGAGGGATTGGACTTTCATGGTGAAGAGGAGGCGGTGGGGCCAGGGAACTGGAAATTGTTGATATGATGCAGGGTATCAGAGGAATCACGGATGTAGGTGGGAAGGGACTGGACAAGGGGAGAGAGAATGGAGTCAGGGTAGCAAGAAATGAGTTCCGCTCTTAAGGTTAACTTGCAGGTTGAGTTGGTAGTTAGGAAGGCAAATGCAATGTTGGCATTTATTTTGAGAGGACTAGAATATAAAAGCAGGGATGTGTTGCTGAGGCTTTATAAGGCTCTGGTCAGACCACATTTAGAATATTGTGAGCAATTTTGGGCCCCGTATCTCAGGAATGATGTACTGGCCCTGGAGAGGGTCCAGAGGAGGTTCACAAGAATGATCCCAGGAATGAAAGGCTTAACACATGAGGAACGTTTGAGGACCCTGGGTCCATACTCGATGGAGTTTAGAAGGATGAGGGGGGATCTGATTGAAACTTACAGAATGCTGAAAGGCCTGGATAGAGTGGACGTGGGGAAGATGTTTCCGTTAGTAGGAGAGACTAGGACCTGAGGGCATAGCCTCAGAATAAAGGGAAGACCTTTTAGAACAGAGATGAGGAGAAACTTCTTTAGCCAGAGAGTGGTGAATCTATGGAATTCATTGCCACAAAAGGCTGTGGAGGCCAGGTCATTGAATGTATTTAAGACCGAGATAAATAGGTTCTTGATTGGTAAGGGGATCAAAGGTTACAGGGAGAATGTGGGAGAATGGGGTTGAGAAACTTATCAGCCATGATTGAATGGCGGAGCAGACTCGATGGGCCGAATGGCCTAATTTCTGCAGCTATGTCTTATGGTCCTATGGTGATTTGAAGGGGGAATTCCAGGTGGTGGTGTTCCCATATGTCTGCTGCCCTTGTCCTTCTATATGGTAGTGGTTGTGGGTTTGGAAGGTGCTGTCTAAGGAGCCTTGGTGAATTCCTGCAGTGCATTTTGTAGATGGTAGACACTGCAGCCATCGTGTGTCAGTAGTGGAGGGAGTGAGTGTTTGTGAATGGGGTGCCAATCAAGTGGGCTGCTTTGTCCTGGATGGTGTCAAGCTTCTTGAGTGTTGTGGGAGCTGCACTCATCCAAGCAAGTGGAGAGTGTTCCAACACACCCCTGACTTCTACCTTGTAGATGGTGGACAGGCTTTGGGGAATCAGGAGGTGAGTTACTCATCGCACTACTCCTATCCTCTGACAGGCTCTTGTAGCCACAGGATTTATATGACTAGTCCAGAGAGTCACAGAGCCATAAGCCTCCTTTTTTTCTCTTTATCCAATCCTGTATATCCCTCGACATTCAGTGTTCCCTGGATTTGTTAGTCCCAACCTTTGTCTTTACTGGAATATGTTGGCCCTGTACTCTCCCTATTTCCTTGTTGAATGAGTCCCGCTGCTCTGACGCAGATTTACCTAAAAGTAGCTGCTCCCAGTCCACTCTGGCCCAATCATATCTGATCTTATTAAAATCGGCCTTCCCCCAATTTAGAACTCTGATTTCTGGCCCATCCTTGTCCTTTTCCATAACAACCTTGAATGTAACGGAGTTATGATCACTATCTGCAAAGTGCTCCCCCACTGATACCTCTACCACTTGCCCGGCTTTGTTCTCTAAAATTAAGTCCAGAACCGCCCCCCTCTCTTGTAGGACCTTCTATGTACTGGCTTAAAATGCTCTCCTGGGTCCATTTTAAGAATTCTGCTCCCTCTAAACCTATCACACTATGACTAACCCAGTTAATGTTGGGGAAGTTGAAATCCCCCACTATTAC